>NC_092040.1:64725523-65025523 GCF_003086295.3 Arachis hypogaea | reverse complement strand
ATGGAAAGGAGTAAGAAGGATTGGATGAAGACAGTAGGAAAGCAGAGAGACGGAAGGGAAGGCATCTTCATGCGCTTATCTGAAGCTCCTACCAATGAATTACATAAGTATCTCTATCTTTACCTTTGTGTTATTTTCGTTCATCACCATTACTATTTGAGTTTGCCTGACTAAGATTTACAAGATGACTATAGCTTGCTTCAATACTAACAATCTCCGTGGGATCGACCCTTACTCACGTAAGATATTACTTGGACGACCCAGTGCACTTGCTGGTTAGTTGTGTGAAGTTGTAGTGATCACAATTTCGTGCACCACTTTACGTACCTTGTTTGGGACCCTGAAGGATGCTGGCATTCCAAACATTGGTGGAGATTCTAGGATCAGTACAAGCATAAGCCACCATGACAGAAAGCTCATCAAATGTCCAACTTAAGGACTTTAACTAAAAGTGCTAGGTGGGAGACAACCCACCATGGTATGATCGTTCCCTTTCCATTTTGCTTTGTTTTTGAATTTTGTTTGAACCTGTAATTTTTGCATGACATTCACTGCATTTTGTACTATGCATACTGCATATAAAAAAAAGAGAAGAGAGCACGCGACGCGACATCATCGCTGACACGTCTGCGTCACAAGTGCATTAAAGAAAAGGAAAGTAAACGGAGAGTCACGCTGAAGCAAGCTGGAGGCGTGCCTTTAGCAAAATTGTACACGCGACCGCGTGCCCCACGCGATCGCGCCAGTTGCGAAAAAGGGCCTACCACGCGTCTGCGTCACTCACGCGAACGCGTGATCTGGATATCAGCGTCAAGATCCAACGCGCAGAAAGTTGGGCCAGAATCGTGGGGCTAGTGTGCGTTTAGCACAAAACAACCCACGCGTGCGCATCCCTGACGCGAAAGCGTGAGCGACGCGATCGCGTCGCGCAGATATTATGACCCCCTATATCAAACAGAGAGTTGCGCTAAAACGACACTGGAATCGTGCGTCTAGCACAAATTCCAGTGACGCGGTTGCGTGCATCACGCATCCGTGTCACCCATCTTCCCTTCTAACCCATGCGATTGCGTCAGCTACGCGATCGCATCAGCCCCCCATCCACCTAGCCACGCGACCGCGTCTCCCACGCGATCGCGTGGATTGAAATTTACTAACCCCAGTGACGCGAAACCCTACCCGTCACGCCCCCATTCCACTTCTTCTTCTTCCTCTCCTCTGCACCTCTCCCCCTCTCAACCACCCGCCAGCCGCCCCCACCACCGCGCCGCCGCCAATCCACCACCACCCAACCCGACCGCGACACCCAGCCCTTCCCTCTCCTTCTTCTTCCATTCCCCTCTTTCTCACTCTCCTCCGCCACTGCACCACCGCCGTAAGCCTCTGACCGGCGCTGCCCCCTCTGCCGGCCACCACCCCGAACCACCCCCTCTCATCAATTCGCAACACTCTCGCCTTCCTTCGCCACTACCACCTCACCGCGGCCAACCTCTGACGGCCATTGCACCACCACAGCGCCACCGTGCCTCCCTCCCGGTGCCGCCACTACCCTCCCTCTATCCTATCCCTTGTTCTTCGCATACCAGGTTCCGTCGTACACCGATTTCCTTTCATTCCTAGTTCGCTGCACATTTTTCAGAATTTGTTTATATTAGGATAGATAGAGATGCATGTTTGCAGTGGATTCTAGGTGGTTAGGTAGCTAGGATCTGGATAGTGGATTTAGGCCTGATAATTGCACTGTTCCTGTTATCTGTTTATCTATTCTGCAATTTATTCTGGCTATGATGTTGATCCTGTTCATATGTTGCTCTTAACTGTTACATGCTGCTGTTACAGTGCTCTTTCTTATTCTTGCTATTTGTGTAGCCATATTTCAATACATATGAACTATTCTTGTTATTTGTTTTTCAGGAACATCCAATTTTAGCCGGAATGCTGCCCAATTTTTTGCAAATTACTTTTCCTTCAACATTCAAGTATTGGTTTTGGCAATTCTCATTTTTGAACTGCTTCACGCATACCAAGCCTATTCTTGAATGCACGGGCCATCATTCTTATTACTTTTGATCTCCTGGTTAATAAATTGATTTATTGATGGTTTGATTTTACTTTTTACTACTTCTATATCTATCTTAATCATCATCAATACCCTGCTTTTCTTGCTTGAATATGAGTTAACTATTGTTTAAATTTGTGAAATTCTTGTTACTTGGAAACTAATCATCATGCCACTTACTATGACTTCCTTTTTACTAACTCACTGATTTTCGCTTTCTAATCTCTTTTTCAATTTTAACCACTTTTAACTTTCTAACTTCCCACTTCCCTTTTTCACTACTTCTTTAAATTAATTTCACTCATGGCATGATAATTGTTTTTCCTAATTAACAAGCTTTCCACTTCTAACATATTTTGGAATGTGATTTTTCATCTCAGCTTTTCAACTCCAACACAATCCAAAATATACATTTCCTTAACTCATTTCATTCTTCTACTGATCCTTTGCCACTTACTGCTTATCTTGTTATTTGCCTACTTGTTTTCCTGCTTTTATTTCTCAATTATATCTTGGAAATTCTATTTTTCAAGATGTATGAATCTCAAGGCAGGAGAAAGGGCAAAGTCACCACTGGCAAACAGAAAAGAGGAGAATCCTCTGGTTCCATCCTTGGCATCTTACATGATGATTCTTGGCGGGAGAAGAACTTTACCCCGTAGGAAAAGGCTGATCAATTGGTACCTTCAGCTGACCCGGTAAAATTTGCAAACAAATATTGTGAGCTGAAATACCCAACCTTTGCCACCGCCAGGAACCTACATATGGAAAGGACCCTGAAAATTCCAGAAGAACTCCAGTAGTACACCTCATATCAGATCAAACAAAGAGGCTGGTTCTTCCTGGAGAGGAACCTAACTGAGGTCAACTCATCCTGGGTTAGAGAATTCTACAGTAACTACTTTCTATCATCCCTGGATGCAGTACAGCTCAGAGGCAAACAGATTCTGATTATCGAGGAAGCAACTGAAGAAATCCTCCATCTTCCACCTAAATCAGATCAGCCAGATGGTTACCAGAAAGCTGAGGAAGATATGAGACTCATGAGATTTAATTGGGATGCAGTAAAGAAGGACATCACTCTTGATCCTACTGTTCCTTGGGTCATGGGAACTAGCACATTGGTACCAAAGGGAATCAGGCTTATATATCTGAATGATGAGGCTCGACTATGGCAACAGATTCTGAGCAACTATGTGATGCCGAGCACTCATGAGACGGAGGTGCCAGCTGCTATGATTACCCTCATCTGGTGTGTGATGATGGGTAAGGACCTTTATCTACCTCGCTTCATCCGGCATTACATGGCCAGGGTCCATGTTAGAGGCACCCTCTCTTTTCCTTACCTGATTACTCAGTTGGGTCGCCGAGATGAGGTACCTTGGGAGGCTGTTGATGAAAAGCCCCTCGCAGCAGAGTGCCAAAAGATCATCCTGCACAATCGGAAGTTCCTGGCTTTCGGCTACCGCCCTCCATTTCTAACTGACACTACTGAGGCAGCCACCTCTTCAGCTACCCCTTCTACTCCCACTAGACCAGCACCACCCACTGCACACCCACATGCTCCTGAGCCCATCTACCATCTGGTGTACCGACTCTTTGACCGCCTAGATCAGATGGAGTGCCATCACCAGCAGTAGTTTGAAAGATCTGATCGTCGCACCAGGCGACTTTTTGAGAGGTCTGAGCGTCACCACAAGCGACGCTATGAGCACCTCAAGCTGATGATCCGCTCTGGTGGTGACATTCCCTCCGAGCCCGACACGCCCTCCGACACATCTGAGGAGGAGGTGAGCGATCATGAGGAGGAGGCACCTATCCAGGCTGAGCAGGGAGGTCCCGGCCATACTGCACCACATCATGAGGAGCACCACCAGCTACAGACCTTAGATCCGGAGGTTCCTCTACGGACATAGCCCCCGATTCAGCAGACTACTCTTTCGATCCTCACAGCGACTACAGATCCTCAGCTTACCATCGAGACACCAGCATCCCATCCTTCCAGAGATGACACTTCGTCACACCCTACTTAAGTGAGCATCGAGGACGATGCTATTATTTAAGTGTGGGGAGGTCGCCATCTCTGGCATCTATTCAATTTGGTGAACTACTACAGACTCTCTTCTTGTTTTGTCTATTTTCTGTATTTTTGCACACTTCTCTCTTTTGCTTTTATTGTACTTTTTGTATTATGCACTTTGGGCTATATATACATCCTGGATATTTTAGCTCGATTTGCACCATAGTCTACTAGTTATATATTAAGTGGATCAATTAGTATAGTTTATCCTTTTTAGCATATGATAGTTGATTTGATTGAAAATAAAAAGGAAGTAAACTAGAAACTTTAACAGAATAAAAACAACCCACACCTTGTATATATAGCATTACATGTTTGTTAGTTAACAACATTTCATCAAGGAGAAACACTAAAACTTTAAAGCCACCTTAAGATTTACATTGAGAATAATGGGAACTCTTAATTTTTACTTGCTTGACATATATAACTAATATATGATTTTTGAGTTAGAGAACACACAGCCTGTGAGTTTTGAGCTTAATTGCATGGTTACATTTAAACCATAATATTTTATTCCTGTGTGTTCCGCCCTTCTTAGTTATTCTGGTGTTCTTTACTTTGTTTTAATCTATATGTCCAATTATAGAATATAGATACATACCAAGATAAGATTGAGGCCATGTTTGATTATTAACTCACTTATCCCAAATAAAGCCTACCTTTTATCCCATCCTTGTTAGCCCTCTTGAGCTTTTTAATCCCCTTCTGTTTTACAACCACATTACTAGCCTTAAGCAGAAAAATAAAATAAAAATCCCAAGTTGAATCCTTGGTTAGCTTAAGATAGAAATTGTGTATAATTTAAGTGTGGGGAATTTTATGGGAACATGGGATGATAGAAAAAGTAGGAAATTAAACTGAACAAGTTATGTAAAAATTTGGGAAGCATGCTCATGTGAAATCAAAATAATTAAATTACCATGTGCATTAAAAAAAATTATTTCAATAAGGGGATACAAAAAAAAAAATAAATAATAATTAATTTCCCCAAACACAAAATAAAAAGAATCAATGCACATGGGACAAAGTAAAATTCAATGCATGAGTTTGCAATACAAAGTGAAATTTTGGGCAAATAGGTTAAGAAACTTTTTGATTTGTATAACGTATGTATATGTTAGGTGAGATCTTAGACTAATCAAGGATTCACTTATTATCTCACTTAGCCTTATACATATACCCTTACCTCTACCTTGGCCCTATTACAACCTTGAAAAGACCTCATGATTTTTGTATGTTTATATTCTATAATTGTTGACTGGTTAGATGAAGAACAAAGTTATATAAAACAAGGATAAAAAGAAGAATAGAGTGATTAACCCAATAAACACTGAGTGACTAGAGAATAAACACAAAATCCAGTGAGGGTTCAATAGCTCATCACCGTATATCTATACCTCTATTGTTAATCGTCTTGCAAGTTTGAAAAACATTTTATTTCCCCATCTCAATTGTAAAAGTGCTTTAATATTATCTAAGGTTGGCTATGCGTATATGATTCCTTGAGAATGTGAATTAATTTAACTACATGTAAAGCTTTATATATAGGTGAATAATAACTAGATTTGCATGACTCATTTAGGTAGTTGCATCTAGGATAGATTGCATTGCATGAGATTCCACCAGTTTACCTTATTCTTTCTCTTGGATTTAGCATGAGGACATGCTATTATTTAAGTGTGGGGAGGTTGATAAACCCATATTTTATGATATATTTTGTGCTGAATTTAAGTGATTTATTCAATCCTTCACCCACTTATGCATGTGAAATTGCATGGTTTTACTTTTCCTTTCCTTATTATGTGATGTATGTGAAAAACATTTTTCCTAGGCTTTAAAAATATTAATTTTAATTACCTTGTATTGCCATTCGATGCCGTGATTTGTGTGTTAAGTATTTTCAGATCTTCTAAGGCAGGAATGATTTAAAGGATGGAAATGAGACATACAAAAATGGAAGGAAAGCATAAAATGGAGTTTTTGAAGAAACTGGTCGTGATGCGTCCGCATGGACGACGCGAACGCGTGGTTCGCACAAAAAGGAATCGACGCGAGCGCATGGATGAGGCGAACGCGTGACTTGCGAAATACAACTGACGCGGGCGCATGACTGACGCGACCGCGTGGAAGGGCAACACTCCAGATGACGCGACCGCGTGACCCATGCGGACGCGTGACGTGCGCGATCTGCAGAACTTGTAGAAGTCATCCTCAGCGATTTTTGGGCCCTTTTTGGCCCAGATCCAAGCCCAGAGAACATAGATTGAAGGATTATAAATAGAGGAATCCACCCATTCATAAGATAGATAGAGAATACACTCTTTTTAGGATTTAGATGTAGTTTTTAGTGAGAGAGGTTCCCTCCTCTCTTTTAGGATTAGGATTAGGATTTTTAGAACTTAGGAATATTTTTATCTCATCTTTCTATCAGGTTCAATATCTTTTTATTTCGACTTCTCTTAATTGTTGATTATTGATGTTGCTTATTTGGCTTATGACTCTTCATGTTTGGCTTGATTTTATTTTATTAATGCAATTGAGGTATTTCAGATTTATGATTTTTCATTTAGCTTTTTATATTCTTGGCTTTAATTGATTAATTGGTAACTCTTGAGTTGTCAAACTCATTGTTGACTGAAAATTGGAATTCTTCAAGAATTAATTCGAGTTCCACTAACTCTAGCCTTTCCCAAGGAAAGACTAGGACCTGAGGAACCAAACTTATTCCATCCACTTGACTTATCTTCATAGTTAGAGGTTAACTTAGTGGGAGAAAAATCCAATTCTCATCACAATTGATAAGGATAACTGGGATAGGACTTTCAGTTTTCATACATTGCCAAGAGTTTTATTAGTTATTAATTTATTAATTCTTGCAATCTATTTCTCTTGCTTAAAAATCTTTTTCAAATCCAAACACTGTTTTTCCATAACCAATAATAAATCATACTTCCCTGCAATTTCTTGAGAAGACGACCCGATGTTTAAATACTTCGGTTATCAATTTATTTAGGAGTTTGTCTCTAGTGACAACCAAAACGTTTGTACGTAGGGATTTTCTGTTGGTTTAGAATCTATACTCACAACGCGACTATATTTTTGTAAAATTCTTTACTAGCAAAAATCTTAACGTCAGTGACACGTGTCACTTACCGTCCACGTCATCAAGCCATGTCATCATGTTGTTAATGAAAAATGGGTCAGGGACTAATATAATGCACTTTTCTCAATCTCAGGGACGTAATTAGTGCAATTGAAATCTCAGGGACGATTTTAGTGCACGATGTCAATCTCAGGGATCATTTTGAGGTTTAGCTCTTTTTAAAAGCTAAAATATTTTTAAAAGTATCTAAAAAAATTTTTTTAAAGTTAATTTGTGTTTATCAAAATTAAAAAGTCTAATATAACTTAATATAATTTTATACATTAATTAATATTCAAATTTAATTCTTACATTAATATCTACTAGTATTTTTTAAAATTTTAAAAGTTGTTTCACCAAATACACATATTGTTGCTTTTGCTTATTAAAAATTATTTTTAATTTAATTTATCAAATACAGATCCTACAATTTTTAAAAAATTAGCATTTAAATGTTAGCTTTTATAAGCTACTTTTGAAAAGTAAAAGTTTTACTAAAATAAACCTAAGTCGATAGAAAAAAATTTCAATAAAAAGTATCTTTTTTATTTTTTTACGTATTTAGTAAATTTTTAGTAGTAAAAATAAAAAAAGTAAAAAAAAGTAAAAAACATATTTTTTCAAAAGCTACAATTTACAATTTTTTAAAAAGATGTTTCATTTAAAAACTATTTTTCATAAAATAAATAAACAAAAAATATTTTATATTCTTATATCCAAACATAATTGACAAATAAAAAGATATTTTTTATGAAATATCCAAACATAAAATTACTTTTATTTTTCTATAAGATCTATAAAAAAATAATTCAAATTTTTTTTTAAAAAAAGTTCATCCAAACAAGTCTATTAATATCATATACTATCAAAATAATGCATATAATTCTTGTACAACTCAATTAAATATGAGATCAAAAATTTTTAAAATAAAAAATTAGTTAAATTAAAAAGTGAGAATTTAATTATTTTCAAATTAAAATAAAAAATTCTAATAAAATTTATAAGTTTAATAATAATTAAATCTTTATTTTATTTTTTATAAATTTTTTTACTTTAGAAAATAAAAATTTAGAGATACAACCATAACACTTCGTATTTACTGTTTATCACCAAAAATAACAAATTCTGCTTCTAATTAGACATGGTAATGGGTACCCACATGGTGTGGGGACATGCTCTGTGCCCCCGCCTCTATTTTTAGTCCCTATTCCTGCCCTCTTTCCGTGATGGGTAACGGAGACCCTGTATTCGCAAGGAATTGGGAACTCTATAGATATCTGCAGATTTTTAAAAAATTGAAAAAAAATTGAAAAAACAGAAAAAACTAAATAATCTTCTGTTATTATTACAAACATCATGTCTGAAGACCGGCAATAACACGACGCGAAGAGGCCGAAGATGACAAACACTCCAAGGACGCACTCTCTGCTGCAGTGAGCGTGATAGTGACCTCGATAGGTGGGGATGAGGGACTAAAGGGGTGGGAGGTGGTGGTGAGGGGTTGGGAGGCGGTGGTCGGCAGTGTGCATGCTTTCATGAGAGAACTCAGAGGAGAGGCTGAGGGTTTGAGGGAAAAGATTCTGAAGAGTTTGAATTTGGAGAATGGCGGCTAGGATTATCTCAATCTCATATATGTTATATATATAGTAAAAGTATTTTAAATTTTTTATATATATGGAAATTTAATGAGTCTCCATGGAGCAGGGACCTCTATTCCTACCTCCGCCCCGTTTATTATATGGGGCCTTGTCCTCCGTCTTTGCGAATAAAAAACTGTCCTTGTATTTGTCTCCCAACAAATAAATTCTTACAAGTATCCATTTCGCTGAAAATTTTTGCCATACCTATTTCTTCTCCTTCTTCTCCTTTTTCTCCTTTTTCCCTCGTAGTTTGATCTTCCGGTCATTACTTCCAATAATTACTACTTGATAACATAATCAATTAATCATCCATGCAGGCACTCTGTGAATAGCAAAAAGATAAAAATGCTCGTAAGAACAAACGTAAATTGCTTAAACATTTCAAAAAAAAAAAAATTCAGAAATCAAGTTGATTAAACCGTGAATTTAGAAATCAAGTTAAAAATTTACTCAAATTTTAATTATCTTTTTACTGCGAATGATGTATTGAACGAAAAAAAAGAAAAAATAAATGGAACATAAAAAATTAGGCAAATAATTTAATTAAAAAAGATATAATACACTTACTTAAAATTATGTAAAATCAAGAGCGTTTTAATAATTTTCTTAGTTAATATGCACAAATATAATTGGACAATCATTTTGAACTGAACATTTACTCACAAATTAAATTACTTACTAAAAATTATTTGTACAATAACAAAAAAAAAACTTGAAATCAGAAAGATTATAAAATATGTTTTATGTGTTAGAATAAGTAATTTTATAATTTAGATCATTCATATTAAGTTACTAAAAATATATATCATAATACGAAAGTATACTTGTATTTGTAAAAATAATTAAAGAGTTGTCTCAGTTTTTTTCAACCAAAGCTTCTGTATTATTAATAGAGTTGAATTATGGCTCCTCTAATGGAAAAAGAGCTATGGGACAACTTCGGTGTATTATGGACCAAAAACCTGAAGTTACTATTTATATTTGAGCATGGCACACACTAAATCCTAAAACCTTAAAAAAATGGTATCTCTAGTTTTATCTTATTTAACTCCAAATCAAAAGTAATTATGATTTATTTAATTCAGTATTTAAGATAATAAATGAGATCATCATTATATAATTATTTAATGTGGAACAACATAATTTCTGATTATAATTGATATATATATGTATTGTCCACAAATAAATTAAGAAATTAATAATTTTTCAACAATCTCCCACTTGTGCTATACATATATTCTTTTCTGAGATAATCACATTTTATAAACTTTAAATGCACATCTGAATGTTATTCCCCAATTACTTTAACAATTTGATCTGTCTTATATATTAGTTATGAAACTACCACAGTTTTTATCGCATTAGTGTCATGACTGAACCACGATAATCATCATATTAATATATTTAAGCATAGATCAAATTTGGATGAGTAATATGGAAATTACATGCTAAGTGATCTCATGCATGTCTATTTTCAACTGGTCCAACTTCAAAACTTTATTAAGATCAAACATGTAACACCCTTACAATCATAATGTCACGCTTCCAACTGCACCATTCTGATAGCAAGAAATATTATGACGACTCTGATATGTTTAATAATAAGATAGGAGCCTTTAATTCAAAAACCGTACTGCTGTTTTCTTTGAAGAACCAAAAGTTCTTTTTCTTTTCAAACATGCATATATATACAACCAAATTAAATCATATATATATATATATATATATATATATATATATATATATATATAAACATACCAAACTTCGTATACAAGTAACTTATAAATAGTATAAGCAAACATATCATTACAACTCCTATCCCTCTTACAAAAATATATTAATAAAAGCGAGGAAAAACACTATATATATATATATATATATATATATATATATATATATATATATATAACACAATCAGATTCACAGAAGGAATTCCTTAAACTCTTTGTCCGTCCTAAAAAGAAAAATCTGTAGGGAGTGAGAATATCGTCCTCGCTGGTTCTCAATAGAGAATTTTTAAGAATTGTCATAAGAGGATACGTATAAAGAAAATTGATTTAAATTACAGTAATTATTGTTCGTCTTATGAATCTATTCAAATATCAACATATAAATAAATCCGAAAAATCCAACTACATATCTTGAATTTATAAAAAGTTCCATTCTCGATAAATCACATAACATTCAATATATACTAAAGGATCAATCAATCCAAACTCACCAATCATGGCCTCCGGCCTAAACATAACCAATCACGGTCTCCAGCCCAACATAAACACAACCTCGGCCTTCGGAATAAAATATAAACAGTCACGGCCTCTGGCCCAAAGCATAATCAAACCACCACTTCAACCACCATCGTCCAAACCAAACAGTCACAATTACAAGTAATAAAGTTCAAACACAATCCAGAGCAATTACAGCAAGTATGACAATTAGCAGTTACACAAAAATATTCACATAGACAAACCAAATTTAATATGCACACCCAAATAATGTCACATAGATGCATACGATGCATGCTTGTCCTATTGGCCATGAGCTCACGTATCGGTTAAACTACTAGAATCCGACACACCCGATAGCTAACCCGAATATCGTCACTCTACACAAAGGGAATCCTCAACCTTTCTATCAGAGAGAGGCCGTGATGTAAAAATAGGGAATTCACAACCTAACTCGTTCATATCACAGCCAGAAATTGAATCAAAGGGAATCTTCAACCTTCTCTATTCAATTCCTCGATGTGACAAGAGAGAAAATTCTCAACCCCGCTTGCCCACCATAACAAGAGAGAGAATCCTCAACCTCAGCTTATCTATCATGGTAAGAGAGAGAATTCTCAATCTCAACTTTCCTATACGTGAGCAGGACAAAACTACCGTCCTCACCATATCAATCCAAAACTAATTTCGATCCAACATAGTCAAACATAACCAAAATTAGAATCAACAATGCAGAATTGAACTGAAGGGAATCCTCGACCTTCTATCCATCTTTTCGGTGCGACAAATGAAGAAATCCTCAACGTCAAGCTTGTCTACCGCACCAAGAGAGAAAATTCTCAACATCATCTTTAATTTAGATCAATTCAATAATTTTTTTTCACCAAATCAAAAGTCTCAAATTAACCTCGATAATCCATTCTTCAATTTTGTTTGAAATCCCCCAAAGCATAACCCTCAGATTTAAAATAATTGAACAAAGCCCACTTTCAACTTTATTCTCAAGTTCAAAAATTTTTTGAGACCCAAAATTATCTTTCTTCACCAATTAAATTTAAATACTCTGAATTCACCAAAACTCCTCAAAAGATAATTCTTTAATCAAACTCAAAACATAAGTCTTTTCATATCAAATCAAACTCAAAAGATAATTTATTTCTTAAATAAATCAAACTCGAAATATGATTCTTTTCTTAATAAATTAAACTCAAAATAGTATAATTCTTTTCTTAAATAAATAAAACTCAAAACATAATTAATTATTTTCTTAATAAATTAAACTAAAAAATAAATCTTTTTCTCAATAAATCAAAATCAAATAATATAATTCTTAAATCTAAATCTTCCTAAATAATCACTTCAAACAAAGTCTCCAATTTTTATAAAATTTCGGTGGCATCATCTCTAAAATTCAAACTTTGCCATCCTTCAAGGGTCCAATCAAACCAAACTAAATATCTCCCAACCATTCGAATAATTTCTAATTAACTAATATCATAACAATACCAACTCAACTCAACAAATATCAACAAAGTCCAGAACTCAAGCAACCAATCTCATCAATCACAATTTAAACCAACTTCAACCAAATCAATCAATAAATCAAAATTGTTAGCCTCCTCAAACAGTTTCAAAACCAAACCATTCCTTAATATATATATAAACCAGATTTTCAGTGCAACTCATTTCTCAATATGAATATACAAATTGGATTTTTAAATCAAGCTTTCATTTACTATTACAATGCCAACTCAATCAATCAAGAATGCAATCAAGTAAACAATTACATTCTTTCAAAATAACTCAGTCAATCTATAAAAACTCACAAAATCACCAAAAATATATTTTTGTATCAATATCAATTTATAACAATACTTGAAAATAAAATGAGCTTAAGGAAAGCGCCCCTACCACAAATCGTAACTCAACTACGCGACAACTCTCCTTTTCTCTCAGCCTGCAACAGCAGTAGCCACAACCACAGCTCCATTCCACTTTTGTGACAACAATTGCGACTTTAATCGCGACATGCAATAACTAAAACTCAATCCTATGGCAAACAATGCCATAAAACTTCAGCATAAGATAACAGAATATTGACTAAAAGGACTTTTGGAGCCAAAACACTTACTGCAACTGAGAAGAAATGACTGAGCCGAGCAATAGCAATTTCGACGGGGTTTTGGTGACAACAACGCCATACCTAGTGACCAGAAACCCCGACAGTGGCAGCGGCAAAGGAACGGCGATGTCAGTGTGGCTTTCCGGTGGCCAGAGGTTGATATCATATACTTTCGACTGAATTGAGTGGGTTTTGTCAACTATTCTCACACTTATTCATGTAAATTGCATGTTTTTCAATTCCTTCCTAATTTTGTGCTATGATTGAAAACATGCTTCCTAAGTCTTAAAATTGTTAATTTTTAATTCTCCTTTATTACCATTCAATGCCGTGATATGTTTGTGAAGTGTTTTCAGGTTTACAAGGCATGAATGGCTCAAAGGATGAAGATGAAGCATGTTAAAATGGAAGGAACACAAGAAACTAAAGAACTGAGAAGCGAGGAGCGACGTGCACACATGGCTGACGCATGCGCGTGACCAGGAGCAGCGCGTACGCATGACTGAAGCGTATGCGTGGCCAGGTGTAAGGTTTAGCGACGCATATGTGTGACAAAGCGTCACATGCTGCACTTAACAGAACTCGCTGGAGGCGATTTTTGAGCTAATTTGGACCCAGTTTCAAGGCCAAAAACCCATATTAGAGGCAGGGGTGGAGTTGAGACTGAACACACTTTAACTTTCAATCTAGTTTTTAGTTTTAGTTTGAATTCTAGAGAGAGACACTACTACTTCTCCTAGGATTCTTAGCATTCTTAGTTCATCTTCAAATTGGATCTCGAGAGAGTTGCTACTACCTTCCATTGGAGTCAATTTCCTTCTACTTTTCTTTTCTAATTTCCTTATTACTCTTTTCTACTTGATTATTTTGCTTCATGTTTGGATCTTGTCACTCTTCAATTTAATTAATGCATTGAATTATTTTTATATTTATTTTTATTGCTTGTTTGATCTTTATTAATTAATTGTCAGTGCCAATTTTGATTTTATTAATTTATTATGATTACCATGTCTTTCATTTACTCCTATTATATGTCTACGAAAATGGCAGTCATGTTGATGACTTAAAGCTCTCAACTTAGCTTAGGGGTTGATTAATTAGGATCCCTTGAGTTGTGATACTCAAGTATTGAACAGTAATATGGGATTGCTGGCTAACTTAATTTTCACCAACTCTAGTCCTTCCCTATGAAGTGACTTGGACTTGTGAATTAGAGTTAGTGACAGCCACTTGACTTTCCTTCAATTGTTAGAGGATAATTAAGTGGAAGTAATGAACCTTTACTATCATACTTGGGAAAGACAACAAGGATAGAAACCCGATTATCTCCCCTAACCAAGGCCTTTTATTTTAAATACATAACATCTCTTGTTATTTGCTCATTGCTTTAATTTCTGGTTATTTGTTTTTCCATTCTCAATCTTAAAAATATTCAGAAAAATTCTTACCAATAATTTACATCATTGTGTCAACTCTTTGGGAAAATGACCCGGGATTCTACTCCCAATTATTTATTTTTATCAATTGTGACACAATTTAAATTGATAGTAGAATTCTTGTCGGTTAAGATTGTACTCACAACGCAATTTAGAAAATATTCTTTTCAGGAATTCTTAACTGGCTTTTTTCCACCCATCAATTTTTGGTGCCATTGCCAGGGATTTACATATGTGTGCTAAATTATTGGTTGGTGTAAATATTTTTATATTTACATAATTACATTTTTTATTTTTATTTGTGTGTTTTTTGTTTATTAGTAGTAGTTATTATTTATTTTTCTTAGTATATTTTATTACCATGAGCTCTATGTTTCTTGCATTGAATGACACGTTCATTAACGGATCCGAGCCCAGCCACATTTGGTCTTGAGATCGAAAAAACTATTTCACGTATTAGGCGAGCTCGACATGGGTTAGCCTCTGAGGGTGGTGAAGGGGGTTTCGCCCAATTCACCAGTCTTATCTGGGGTTGAGTCTGAAGCGTCATTTGAGGAAGAAACTTACTCCTCTCCTACTAATTCCATTGACGCCTCTTCTGTTGATTTAAGTGCAGATACTATGGCAGCTCCTAGAAGAATTGCTCTCAAGGAAGTGGGAGCTCCGAATTTTACACTACAACCGTATCAAGCACGTCATCCGAATTTGACTGCTGATTTTGAAATGAAGATTGCATTGATTAATCTACTGCCTAAATTTCATGGTTTACCTGTTCAAGAGCCTATCAAGCACCTAAGGAATTTTCAAACAGCTTGTTTAACTACTAGGGAGCATGGTGCGGATGAGACTTATCGTTTGGTTATATGCCTTCCCATTTTCTCTTGAGGGAAAGGCAAATGAGTGGTTCTACACTCAACCTGAAGCTGTTGTTACTAATTAAAATTTGCTCAGAAGGAAATTCTTGGACAAGTTCTTCCCATTGGAGGTTATAGATAGATTGTGGAAGAAAATTTCTTGCATCATTCAAGGTGAATCAGAGACTTTCTATGAGTACTGGGAACGCTTCTGGAATCTTCTCAACTCATGTCCCCATCACATGATTGACCAGTTAGTGTTGATTTAGATACTTCTGCCAAGGCATGAAGCCTCGAGACAGGACCCTCTTGGATACTGCGAGTAATGGCTCTCTGACAAAGTATAAGACGTCGACAGAAGCGTGGCAACTGATCACCGATCTAGATGAGTGGTGCACTGGTGCGCAAAATTGTGAACAATACTTTTCACAACTCTCATAATCCCTGGTAATGGCTCCAAAAACGTGGTAGCTCAATACCATGGCATTACACAACTTCGCACAACTAACCAGCAAGTGCACTGGGTCATCCAAGTAATAAACCTTACGCGAGTAAGGGTCGATCCCACGGAGATTGTTAGTATTGAAGCAAGCTATGGTCATCTTGTAAATCTTAGTCAGGCAAACTCAAATGATAATGGTGATGAACGAAAATAACATAAAAGATAAAGATAGTGATACTTATGTAATTCATTGGTAGGAACTTCAGATAAGCGCATGAAGATGCCTTCCCTTCCGTCTCTCTGCTTTCCTACTGTCTTCATCCAATCCTTCTTACTCCTTTCCATGGCAAGCTTAAGCAAGGGTTTCACCGTTGTCAGTGGCTACCTCCCATCCTCTCAGTGAAAGCGATTGCATATGCTCTGTCACAGCATAGCGGAATTCATCTGTCGGTTCTCAATCAGGTCGGAATAGAATCCAGTGATTCTTTTGCGTCTGTCACTAACGCCCCGCCCTCAGGAGTTTGAAGCACGTCACAGTCATTCAGTCATTAAATCCTACTCAGAATACCACAGACAAGGTTAGACCTTCCGGATTCTCTTGAATGCCGCCATCAGTTCTCGCCTATACCACGAAGATTCCGGTTAAAGAACCCAAGAGATATTCACTATAGCCTTGATCGCTTGTAGAACAAGAGTGGTTGTCAGTCACTTTGTTCATGGGTGAGAATGGTGATGAGTGTCAATCATCACCTTCATCAAGTTGAAGAACAAGTGATATCTTAGAACAAGAACAAGCGGAATTGAATGGAAGAACAATAGTAATTGCATTAATACTCGAGGTACAGCAGAGCTCCACACCTTAATCTATGGTGTGTAGAAACTCCACCATTGAAAATACATAAGCATGAGGTCTAGGCATGGCCGAATGGCCAGCCTCCCAATGATCTAAGATAGCATACAAAACGAAGATAGCTACCAAAGTCTTCTAATACAATAGTAAAAGGTCCTACTTATAAGAACTAGTAGCCTAAGGTGTACAGAAATGAGTAAATGACATAAAAATCCACTTCCGGGCCCACTTGGTGTGTGCTTGGGCTGAGCAATGAAGCAAATTTCGTGCAGAGACTCCTCTTGGAGTTAAACGCCAGCTTTAGTGCCAGTTTGGGCGTTTAACTCCCATTTGGGTGCCAGTTCCAGCGTTTAACGCTGGGATTTCTTGAGGTGACTTTGAACGCCAGTTTGGGCCATCAAATCTTGGGAAAAGTATGGACTATCATATATTGCTGGAAAGCCCAGGATGTCTACTTTCCAACGCCGTTGAGAGCGTGCCAATTGGGCTTCTGTAGCTCCAGAAAATCCACTTCGAGTGCAGGGAGGTCAGAATCCAACAGCATCTGCAGTCCTTTTTGGTCTCCGAATCAGATTTTTGCTCAGGTCCCTCAATTTCAGCCAGAAAATACCTGAAATCACAGAAAAACACACAAACTCATAGTAAAGTCCAGAAAAGTGAATTTTAACTAAAAACTAATAAAAATATACTAAAAACTAACTAGATTATAACAAAAACATACTAAAAACAATGCCAAAAAGTATACAAATTATCCGCTCATCACAACACCAAACTTAAATTGTTGCTTGTCCCCAAGCAACTAAAAATCAAACAAGATAAAAGAAGAGAATATGCAATGAATTCCAAAAACATCTGTGAAGATCAGTATTAATTAGATGAGCGGGGCTTTTAACTTTTTGTCTCTGAATAGTTTTGGCATCTCACTCTATCCTTTGAAATTCAGAATGATTGGCTTCTTTAGGAACTCAGAGTCCAGATAGTGTTAATGATTCTCTTAGTAAAGTATGATGATTCTTGAACATAGCTATTTATTGAGTCTTGGCTGTGGCCCAAAGCACTCTGTCTTCCAGTATTACCACCGGATACATACATGCCACAGACACATAATTGGGTGAACCTTTTCAGATTGTGACTCAGCTTTGCTAAAGTCCCCAATTAGAGGTGTCCAGGGTTCTTAAGCACACTCTTATTTGCCTTGGATCACAACTCTTTATTTCTCTATATATATATATATATTTTTTCGTTTTTTTTTTCGATTTTTCTTTTTTTTTTCTTTTTTTTTTTGAATAGCTTTTTCTTGCTTCAAGAATCATTTTAATGATTTTTCAGATCCTCAGTAACATGTCTCCTTTTTCATCATTCTTTCAAGAGCCAACATTCATGAACCACAAATTCAAGATACATATGCACTGTTTAAGCATACATTCAGAGAACAAAAATATTGCCACCACATCAAAATAATTAAACTGTTATAAAATTCAAAATTCATGCAATTCTTCCTTTTTCAATTAAACACATTTTTATTCAAGAAAGGTGATGGATTCATAGGACATTCATAACTTTAAGGCATAGACACTAAGACACTAATGATCACAAGACACAAACATGGATAATCATAAGCATAAAATTCGAAAAACAGAAGAATAAAGAACAAGGAAATCAAAGAACGGGTCCACCTTAGTGATGGCGGCTCTTCCTTGCTCTTGAAGATCCTATGGAGTGCTTGAGCTCCTCAATGTCTCTTCCTTGTCTTTGTTGCTCCTCCCTCATGATTCTTTGATCTTCTCTAATCTCATGAAGGATGATGGAGTGTTCTTGATGCTCCACCCTTAGTTGTCCCATGTTGGAACTCAATTCTCCTAGGGAGGTGTTTAGTTGCTCCCAATAGTTTTGTGGAGGAAAGTGCATCCCTTGAGGAATCTCAGGGATTTCATGATGAGTGGGATCTCTTGTGTGCTCCATCCTCTTCTTAGTGATGGGCTTGTCCTCCTCAATGGGGGTGTCTCCCTCTATGTCAACTCCCACTGAATAACAGAGGTGACAAATGAGATGAGGAAAGGCTAACCTTGCCAAGGTAGAGGACTTGTCCGCCACCTTATAGAGTTCTTGGGCTATAACCTCATGAACCTCTATTTCTTCTCCAATCATGATGCTATGGATCATGATAGCCCGGTCTATGGTAACTTCGGACCGGTTGCTAGTGGGAATGATTGAGCGTTGTATGAACTCTAACCATCCTCTAGCCACGGGCTTGAGGTCATGCCTTCTCAATTGGACCGGCTTTCCCCTTGAATCTTGCTTCCATTGGGCGCCCTCTTCACATATGACTGTGAGGACTTGGTCCAACCTTTGATCAAAGTTGACCCTTCTTGTGTAAGGATGTTCATCTCCTTGCATCATAGGCAAGTTGAACGCCACCCTCACACTTTCCGGACTAAAATCCAAGTATTTCCCCCGAACCATAGTAAGATAATTCTTTGGATTCGGGTTCACACTTTGGTCATGGTTCTTGGTGATCCATGCATTGGCATAGAACTCTTGAACCATCAAGATTCCGACTTGTTGAACCATCCGGATATTCACCCTTTTTGAGTGAAAAGCGGACCTCGGGGATCACCTTCTTCAAGGCCACGACTTCATAGAAGTGGTCTTGATGCACCCTTGAGATGAACCTATCCATCTCCCATGACTCGGAGGTGGAAGCTTTTGCCTTCCCTTTCCTCTTTCTAGAGGTTTCTCCGGCCTTGGATGCCATAAATGGTTATGGAAAAACAAAAAGCAATGCTTTTACCACACCAAACTTAAAATATTTGCTCGTCCTCGAGCAAAAGAAGAAAGAAGAGAGTAGAAGAAGAAGAAGAAATGAGGAAGAGGGAGATGGTGGTGTGTTCGGCCAAAGAGGGGGAGAAGTGGTGTTTAGGTTGTGTGAAAATGAAGAGTTGAAGAAGGGTATATATAGGAGAGAGGGGGGGTAATGGTTCGGCCATTATGGGTGGGTTTGGGAGGGAAAGTGGTTTGAATTTGAAGGGTGAGGTTGGTGGGGATTTATGAAGGATGGATGTGAGTGGTGAAGAGAAAGATGGGATTTGATAGGTGAAGGGTTTTTGGGGAAGAGGTGTTGAGGTGATTGGTGAATGGGGGAAGAAGAGAGAGAGTGGTGGTGGGGTCCTGTGGGGTCCACAGATCCTGTGGTGTCAAGGAAAAGTCATCCCTGCACCAAATGGCATTCAAAAACACGTTTTGAGCCAATTCTGGCGTTAAACGCCGGGCTGGTGCCCATTCCTGGCGTTTAACGCCAGGTTCTTGCCCTTCTCTGGCGTTTAACGCCAGTCTGGTGCCCCTTTCTGGCGTTAAACGCCCAGAATGGTGCCAGACTGGGCGTTAAACGCCCAACAGCTAACCTCACTGGCGTTTAAACGCCAGTGAGTTCTTCCTCCAGGGTGTGCTGTTTTTCTTCCTGTTTTTCATTCTGTTTTTGCTTTTTTCATTGATTTTGTGACTTCTCATGATCATCAACCTACAAAAGACATAAAATAACAAAAGAAAATAGTTAATTATAAAACATTGGGTTGCCTCCCAACAAGCGCTTCTTTAATGTCATTAGCTTGACAGAGGACTCTCATGGAGCCTCACAGATACTCAGAGCTATGTTGGAACCTCCCAACACCAAACTCAGAGTTTGAATGTGGGGGTTCAACACCAAACTTAGAGTTTGGTTGTGGCCTCCCAACACCAAACTTAGAGTTTGACTGTGGGGGCTCTGTTTGGCTCTGTTTTGAGAGAAGCTCTTCATGCTTCCTCTCCATGATGACAGAGGGATATCCTTGAGCTTTAAACACCAAGGATTCTTCATTCACTTGAATGATCAACTCTCCTCTATCAACATCAATCACAGCCTTTGCTGTGGCTAGGAAGGGTCTGCCAAGGATGATGGATTCATCCATGCACTTCCCAGTCTCTAGGACTATGAAATCAGTAGGGATGTAATGGTCTTCAACTTTTATCAGAACATCCTCTACAAGTCCATAGGCTTGTTTTCTTGAGTTGTCTGCCATCTCTAGTGAGATTTTTGCAGCTTGCACCTCAAAGATTCCTAATTTCTCCATTACAGAGAGGGGCATGAGGTTTACACTTGACCCTAAGTCACACAAGGCCTTCTTGAAGGTCATGGTGCCTATGGTACAAGGTATAGAAAACTTCCCAGGATCTTGCCTCTTTTGAGGCAGTTTCTGCCTAGACAAGTCATCCAGTTCTTTGGTGAGCAAAGGGGGTTCATCCTCCCAAGTCTCATTTCCAAATAACTTGTCATTTAGCTTCATGATTGCTCCAAGGTATTTAGCAACTTGCTCTTCAGTGACATACTCATCCTTTTCAGAGGAAGAATACTCATCAGAGCTCATGAATGGCAGAAGTAAGTCCAATGGAATCTCTATGGTCTCATTTTGAGCCTCAGATTCCCATGGTTCCTCATTAGGGAACTCATTGGAGGCTAGTGGATGCCCAGTGAGGCCTTCCTCAGTGGCGTTCACTGCCTCTTCTTCCTCCCAAAATTCGGCCATGTTGATGGCCTTGCACTCTCCTTTTGGATTTTCTTCTGTATTGCTTGGGAGAGTACTTGGAGGGAGTTCAGTAATTTTCTTGCTCAGCTGACCCACTTGTCCTTCCAAATTTCTAATGGAAGACCTTGTTTCAATCATGAAACTTTGAGTGGTCTTGATTAGATCAGAGACCATGGTTGCTAAATCAGAAGTATTCTGCTTAGAACTCTCTGTCTGTTGCTGAGAAGATGATGGAAAAGGCTTGCTATTGCTAAACCTGTTTCTTCCACCATTATTATTATTGAAACCTTGTTGAGGTCTCTGTTGATCCTTCCATGAAAGATTTGGATGATTCCTCCATGAAGGATTATAGGTGTTTCCATAGGGTTCTCCCATGTAATTCACCTCTTCTATTGAAGGATTCTCAGGATCATAAGCTTCTTCCTCAGATGAAGCTTCCTTAGTACTGCTTGGTGCATTTTGCATTCCAGACGGACATTGAGAAATCATATTGACTTGTTGAGTCAATATTTTGTTCTGAGCCAATATGGCATTCAGAGTATCAATCTCAAGAACTCCTTTCTTCTGACTAGTCCCATTGTTCACAGGATTTCTTTCAGAAGTGTACATGAATTGGTTATTTGCAACCATTTCAATCTGTTCTTGAGCTTCAGTAGGCGTCTTCTTCAGATGAAGAGATCCTCCAGAAGAGCTATCCAAAGACATCTTGGACAGTTCAGAGAGACCATTATAGAAAATACCTATGATACTCCATTCAGAAAGCATGTCAGAGGGACACTTTCTGATTAATTGTTTGTATCTTTCCCAAGCTTCATAGAGGGATTCTCCTTCCTTCTGTCTGAAGGTTTGGACTTCCACTCTAAGCTTACTCAATTTTTGAGGTGGAAAGAACTTTGCCAAGAAGGCATTGACTAGCTTTTCCCAAGAGTCCAGGCTTTCTTTAGGTTGAGAGTCCAACCATGTTCTAGCTCTGTCTCTTACAGCAAAAGGGAATAGCATAAGTCTGTAGACCTCAGGGTCAACCCCATTAGTCTTGACAGTGTCACAGATTTGCAAGAACTCAGCTAAGAACTGATGAGGATCTTCCAGTGGAAGTCCATGGAACTTGCAATTCTGTTGTATTAGAGAAACTAATTGAGGCTTAAGCTCAAATTTGTTTGCTCCAATGGCAGGGATAGAGATGCTTCTCCCATAGAAATCGGGAGTAGGTGCAGTGAAGTCACCCAGCACCTTCCTTGCATTGTTGGCATTGTTGTTGTTTTCGGCTGCCATTTGTTTTTCTTCTTTAAAGAGTTCGTTCAGGTGCTCTAAAGAGAATTGTGCTTTGGCTTCTCTTAGCTTTCTCTTCAAGGTCCTTTCAGGTTCAGGATCAGCCTCAACAAGAATGCCTTTGTCTTTGCTCCTGCTCATAAGAAAGATAAGGGAACAAGAAAATGTGGAATCCTCTATGTCACAGTATAGAGATCCCTTTAGGTGTCAGAGGAAAAGAAGAGTAGAAGACAGGAGTGGAAAATTCGAACTTAACAAAGAAGATGGAGTTCGAATTTTGCATTAAGGGATAGTGTTAGTCCATAAATAGAAGGATGTGAGAAGGAGGGAAGTAATTTTCGAAAATTAAGTGAAAAATTTTGAAAACATTTTTGAAAAACATTACTTAATTTTCGAAAATGAAAATGGAAAAGAAATCAAGTGATTTTTGAAAAAGATTTTTAAATTAGAAATCACAAACATTTGATTGAAAACTATTTTGAAAAAAGATGTGTTTAAGAAGATATGATTGATTTTAAAAAAATGTGATTGAGAGGATATGATTTGAAAAACATTTTTAAAAAGATTTGATTTGAAAATTAAAAACTTGACTAACAAGAAAAGATATGATTCAAACATCAAACCTTTCTCAACAGAAAAGGTAACATACTTGAAATGTTGAATCAAATCATTGATTGATAGTAAGTATCTTTAAAGATGGAAAGAAATTGGTTTTGAAAAAGATTTGATTGAAAAATTGATTTGAAAAAGATTTGATTTTGAAAAGATTTTGAAAACTAAAAAAATTTGATTTGAAAACAGAATCTTCCCTTCTAGCCATCCTGGCGTTAAACGCCCAGAATGGTATCCATTCTGGCGTTTAACGCCCAAAATGCTACCCTTTTGGGCGTTAAACGCCCAACCAGGTACCCTGGCTGGCGTTTAAACGCCAGTCTGTCCTTCTTCACTGGGCGTTTTGAACGCCCAGCTTTTTCTGTGCAGTTCCTCTGCTGTATGTTCTGAATCTTCAATTCTCTGTATTATTGACTTGAAAATACACAAATTAAAAATATTTTTGGATTTTTAATAATAAGGACAAACCACAATGCAACATGAATCAAATAACAATGCATGCAAGACACCAAACTTAGCAGTTTGTATACTACTGACACTAACAAAATGAAAATGCATATGAGACACACAAAACAATCAAGTCAATAGAATTCAAAGATCATAGCAAGTAAATCATCAAGAACATCTTGAAGATCACTTAGACACATGCATGCAATTGACACCAAACTTATGATGAGACACTAGACTCAAACAAGAAATATTTTTTTTGATTTTATGATTTTGTAATTTTTTTTGTGTTTTTCGAAAATTAAGTGGAAAAAGATATCAAAATTCTTAATGAGAATTCCAGGAATCAGTGCAATGCTAGTCTAAGACTCCGGTCCAGGAATTAGACATGGCTTCACAGCCAGCCAAGCTCTCAAAGAAAGCTTCGGTCCAAAACACTAGACATGACCAAAGGTCAGCCAAGCCTTAGCAGATCACTGCTCCAAAAGCAAGATTGATAAGAAATCAACAAGCTCTTGTGATGATAAGTTGAAACCTCGGTCCAATGAGATTAGACATGGCTTCTCAGCCAGCCAGATTTCAACAAATCATCATGAAACTCTAGAATTCATCTTCAAGAATTTCGAAAAAAATAAATACCTAATCTAAGCAACAAGATGAACCGTCAGTTGTCCAAACATGAACAATCCCTGGCAATAACACCAAAAACTTGATGTTGTTGCCGGATCTTGGCACTGATGTTACCAAAAGCTTGCTCAAAACTTGAACAATCCCCGGCAACGGCGCCAAAAACTTGGTGCGCGAAATTGTGAACAATACTTTTTCACAACTCTCATAATCCCCGGTAATGGCTCCAAAAACGTGGTAGCTCAATACCATGGCATTACACAACTTCGCACAACTAACCAGCAAGTGCACTGGGTCGTCCAAGTAATAAACCTTACGCGAGTAAGGGTCGATCCCACGGAGATTGTTAGTATTGAAGCAAGCTATGGTCATCTTGTAAATCTTAGTCAGGCAAACTCAAATGATAATGGTGATGAACGAAAATAACATAAAAGATAAAGATAGTGATACTTATGTAATTCATTGGTAGGAACTTCAGATAAGCGCATGAAGATGCCTTCCCTTCCGTCTCTCTGCTTTCCTACTGTCTTCATCCAATCCTTCTTACTCCTTTCCATGGCAAGCTTAAGCAAGGGTTTCACCGTTGTCAATGGCTACCTCCCATCCTCTCAGTGAAAGCGATTGCATATGCTCTGTCACAGCATAGCGGAATTCATCTGTCGGTTCTCAATCAGGCCGGAATAGAATCCAGTGATTCTTTTGCGTCTGTCACTAACGCCCCGCCCTCAGGAGTTTGAAGCACGTCACAGTCATTCAGTCATTGAATCCTACTCAGAATACCACAGACAAGGTTAGACCTTCCGGATTCTCTTGAATGCCGCCATCAGTTCTCGCCTATACCACGAAGATTTCGGTTAAAGAACCCAAGAGATATTCACTATAGCCTTGATCGCTTGTAGAACAAGAGTGGTTGTCAGTCACTTTGTTCATGGGTGAGAATGGTGATGAGTGTCAATCATCACCTTCATCAAGTTGAAGAACAAGTGATATCTTAGAACAAGAACAAGCGGAATTGAATGGAAGAACAATAGTAATTGCATTAATACTCGAGGTACAGCAGAGCTCCACACCTTAATCTATGGTGTGTAGAAACTCCACCGTTGAAAATACATAAGCATGAGGTCTAGGCATGGCCGAATGGCCAGCCTCCCAATGATCTAAGATAGCATACAAAACGAAGATAGCTACCAAAGTCTTCTAATACAATAGTAAAAGGTCCTACTTATAAGAACTAGTAGCCTAAGGTGTACAGAAATGAGTAAATGACATAAAAATCCACTTCCGGGCCCACTTGGTGTGTGCTTGGGCTGAGCAATGAAGCAAATTTCGTGCAGAGACTCCTCTTGGAGTTAAACGCCAGCTTTAGTGCCAGTTTGGGCGTTTAACTCCCATTTGGGTGCCAGTTCCAGCGTTTAACGCTGGGATTTCTTGAGGTGACTTTGAACGCCGGTTTGGGCCATCAAATCTTGGGAAAAGTATGGACTATCATATATTGCTGGAAAGGCCAGGATGTCTACTTTCCAACGCCGTTGAGAGCGCGCCAATTGGGCTTCTGTAGCTCCAGAAAATCCACTTCGAGTGCAGGGAGGTCAGAATCCAACAGCATCTGCAGTCCTTTTTGGTCTCCGAATCAGATTTTTGCTCAGGTCCCTCAATTTCAGCCAGAAAATACCTGAAATCACAGAAAAACACACAAAATCATAGTAAAGTCCAGAAAAGTGAATTTTAACTAAAAACTAATAAAAATATACTAAAAACTAACTAGATTATAACAAAAACATACTAAAAACAATGCCAAAAAGTATACAAATTATCCGCTCATCATGCACGAAATTGTGATCATCAATGGCGCCATCAACATGGTACGCACAATTGTAATCTCAACTCTTTTATCACAACTTCGCACAACTAACCAGCAAGTGTACTGGGTCGTCCAAGTAATAAACCTTATGCGAGTAAGGGTCGATCCCACAGAGATTGTTGGTATGAAGCAAGCTATGGTCATCTTCTAAATCTTAGTCAGGCAAACTCAAATGGTTATGAATGATGAATAAAACATAAAGATAAAGATAGAGATACTTATGTAATTCATTGGTAGGAATTTCAGATAAGCGTATGAAGATGCTTGGTCCCTTCCGTCTCTCTGCTTTCCTACTGTCTTCATCCAATCCTTCTTACTCCTTTCCATGGCAAGCTGTATGTAAGGGTTTCACCGTTGTCAGTGGCTACCTCCCATCCTCTCAGTGAAAATGTTCAACGCACCCTGTCACGGCACGACTATTCAGCTGTCGGTTCTCGATCATGTCGGAATAGAATCCAATGTTTCTTTTGCGTCTGTCACTAACGCCCCACAATCGCGAGTTTGAAACTCGTCACAGTCATTCAATCATTGAATCTTACTCAGAATACCACAGACAAGGTTTAGACCTTCCGGATTCTCTTGAATGCCACCATCAATTCTAGCTTATACCACGAAGATTCCGATTAAGGGATCCAAGAGATAAACATTCAAGCCTTGTTTGCTTGTAGAACAGAAGTGGTTGTCAGGCACTCGTTCATAAGTGAGAATGATGATGAGTGTCACATAATCATCACATTCATCATGTTCTTGGATGCAAATGAATATCTTAGAACAAGAATAGGCTGAATTGAATAGAAGAACAATAGTAATTGCATTAATACTTGAGGTACAGCAGAGCTCCACACCTTAATCTATGGTGTGTAGAAACTCCACCGTTGAAAATACATAAGAACAAGGTCTAGGCATGGCCGAATGGCCAGCCTCCCAATGATCTAAGAACTAGATGTCCAAAGATGATCTAGAGATCTAAAGTGATCAAAAGATGAAAATACAATAGTAAAAGGTCCTATATATAGAGAACTAGTAGCCTAGGGTTTACAGAGATGAGTAAATGACATAAAAATCCACTTCCGGGTCCACTTGGTGTGTGCTTGGGCTGAGCATTGAAGCATTTTCGTGTGGAGACTCTTCTTGGAGTTAAACGCCAGCGTTTATGCCAGTTTGGGCGTTTAACTCCCATCGTTGTGCCAGTTCCGGCGTTTAACGCTGGGAATTCTGATGGTGACTTTGAATGCCGGTTTGGGCCATCAAATATTGGGCAAAGTATGAACTATCATATATTGCTGGAAAGCCCAGGATGTCTACTTTCCAACACCGTTGAGAGCGCGCCAATTGGGCTTTTGTAGTTCCAGAAAATTCACTTCGAGTGCAGGGAGGTCAGAATCCAACAGCATCTGCAGTCCTTTTTAGTCTCTGAATCAGATTTTTGCTCAAGTCCCTCAATTTCAGCCAGAAAATACCTGAAATCATAGAAAAACACACAAACTCATAGTAAAGTCCAGAAACGTGAATTTTAACTAAAAACTAACTAGAACATACTAAAAACATACTAAAAATAACGCCAAAAAGCGTATAAATTATCCGCTCATCACAACACCAAACTTAAATTGGTTCTTGTCCTCAAGCAACTGAAAATCAAATAAGATAAAAGGAAGAGAATATGCAATGAATTCCAAAAACGTCTATGAAGATCAGTATTAATTAGATGAGCGGGGCTTTTAGCTTTTTGCCTCTGAACAGTTTTGGCATCTCACTCTATCCTTTGAAATTCAGAATGATTGGCTTCTATAGGAACTCAGAATCTAGATAGTGTCATTGATTCTCCTAGTTAAGTATGATGATTCTTGAACACAGCTACTTATTGAGTCTTGGCCGTGGCCCAAAGCACTCTGTCTTCCAGTATTACCACCGGATACATACATGCCACAGACACATAATTGGGTGAACCTTTTCAGATTGTGACTCAGCTTTGCTAGAGTCCCCAATTAGAGGTGTCCACGGTTCTTAAGCACACTCTTTTTGCCTTGGATCACAACTTTTATTTCTTTCTTTTTCTCTCTCTTTTTTTTCTCCATTTTTTTTCGTTTTTCTCTTTCCCCCCCTTTTTTTTATTCACTGCTTTTTCTTGCTTCAAGAATCATTTTTATGATTTTTCAGATCCTCAGTAACATGTCTCCTTTTTCATCATTCTTTCAAGAGCCAACATTCATGAATCACAAATTCAAAAGACATATGCACTGTTTAAGCATACATTCAGAAAACAAAAATATTGCAACCACATCAAAATAATTAATCTGTTATAAAATTCAAAATTCATGCAATTCTTTTCTTTTTCAATTAAGAACATTTTTCATTCAAGAAAGGTGATGGATTCATAGGACATTCATAACTTTAAGGCATAGACACTAAGACACTAATGACCACAAGACACAAACATAGATAAACATAAGCATGATTTTTTCGAAAAACAGAAAAATAAAGAACAAGAAAATTAAAGAACGGGTCCACCTTAGTGATGGCGGCTTGTTCTTCCTTTTGAAGATCCTATGGAGTGCTTGAGCTCCTCAATGTCTCTTCCTTGTCTTTGTTGCTCCTCTCTCATGATTCTTTGATCTTCTCTAATTTCATGGAGGAGAATGGAATGTTCTTGGTGTTCCACCCTTAGTTGTCCCATGTTGGAACTCAATTCTCCTAGGGAGGTGTTCAGTTGCTCCCAATAGTTTTGTGGAGGAAAGTGCATCCCTTGAGGCATCTCAGGGATTTGATGATAAGAGGGGTCTCTTGTTTGCTCCATCCTCTTCTTAGTAATGGGCTTGTCCTCATCAATGGGGATGTCTCCCTCTATGTCAACTCCAACTGAATAATAGAGGTGACAAATGAGATGAGGAAAGGCTAACCTTGCCAAGGTAGAGGACTTGTCCGCCACCTTATAAAGTTCTTGGGATATCACCTCATGAACTTCTATTTCTTCTCCCATCATGATGCTATGAATCATGATAGCCCGGTCTATAGTAACTTCGGACCGGTTGCTAGTGGGAATGATTGAGCGTTGGATAAACTCCAACCATCCCCTAGCCACAGGCTTGAGGTCATGCCTTCTCAGTTGAACCGGCTTTCCTCTTGAATCACTCTTCCATTGGGCGCCCTCTTCACAAATGACTATGAGGACTTGGTCCAACCTTTGATCAAAGTTGACCCTTCTAGTGTAAGGATGTTCATCTCCTTGCATCATGGGCAAGTTGAATGTCAACCTTACATTTTCTGGACTAAAATCCAAGTATTTCCCCCGAACCATAGTAAGCCAATTCTTTGGGTCCGGGTTCACACTTTGGTCATGGTTCTTGGTGATCCATGCATTGGCATAGAACTCTTGAACCATTAAGATTCCGACTTGTTGAATGGGATTGGTAAGAACTTCCCAACCTCTTCTTCGGATCTCATGTCGGATCTCCGGATATTCACTCTTTTTGAGTTTAAAATTCATAGAAGTGGTCTTGATGCACCTTTGAGATGAATCTCTCCATCTCCCATGACTCGGAGGTGGAAGCTTTTGCCTTTCCTTTCCTCTTTCTAGAGGTTTCTCCGGCCTTGGATGCCATAAATGGTTATGAAAAAACAAAAAGCAATGCTTTTACCACACCAAACTTAAAAGGTTTGCTCGTCCTCGAGCAAAAGAAGAAAGAAGAGAGTATAAGAAGAAGAAATGAAGGAGATGTATATGAGTGGTGAAGAGAAAGATGGTATTTGATAGGTGAAGGGTTTTTGCGGAAGAGGTGTTGAGGTGATTGGTGAGTGGGTGAAGAAGAGAGAGAGTGGTGGGGTAGATGGGGATCCTGTGGGGTCCACAGATCCTGAGGTGTCAAGGAAAAGTCATCCCTGTACCAAGCGGCGAGCAAAATTGCTCCCTGTGCCAATTCTAGCGTTAAACGCCGGGCTGGTGCCCATTTCTGGCGTTTAACACCAAGTTCTTGCCCTTTACTGGCGTTTAACTCCAGTCTGGTGCCCCTTTCTGGCATTAAACGCCCAGAATGGTGCCAGACTGGGCGTTAAACGCCCATCTGCTAGCCTTACTGGCGTTTAAATGCCAGCAAGTTCTCCTCCAGGGTGTGCTGTTTTTCTTTCTGTTTTTCTTTCTGTTTTAGCTTTTTCAATTGATTTTGTGACTTCTCATGATCATCAACCTACAGAAAACATAAAATAACAAAGGAAAATAGATAAAATATAACATTGGGTTGCCTCCCAACAAGCGCTTCTTTAATGTCAGTAGCTTGACAGAGGGCTCTCATGGAGCCTCACAGATGCTCAGAGCAATGTTGGAACCTCCCAACACCAAACTTAGAGTTTGAATGTGGGGGTTCAACACCAAACTTAGAAGTTGGTTGTGGCCTCCCAACACCAAACTTAGAGTTTGACTGTGGGGGCTCTGTTTGGCTCTGTTTTGAGAGAAGCTCTTCATGCTTCCTCTCCATGGTGACAGAGGGATATCCTTGAGCCTTAAACACTAAGGATTCTTCATTCACTTGAATGATCAATTCTCCTCTATCAACATCAATCACAGCCTTTGTTGTGGCTAGGAAGGGTCTGCCAAGGATGATGGATTCATCTATGCACTTCCCAGTCTTTAGGATTGTGAAATCAGCAGGGATGTAATGGTCTTCAACTTTTACCAGAACATCCTCTACAAGTCCATAAGCTTGTTTTCTTGAATTGTCTGCCATCTCTAGTGAGATTTTTGCAGCTTGCATCTCAAAGATCCCTAGCTTCTCCATTACAAAGAGAGGCATGAGGTTTACACTTGACCCTAGGTCACACAAGGCCTTCTTGAAGGTCATGGTGCCTATGGTACAGGGTATTGAGATCTTCCCAGGATCCTGTCTCTTTTGAGGCAGTTTCTGCCTAGACAAGTCATCCAATTCTTTGGTGAGCAAATAGGGTTCATCCTCCCAAGTCTCATTACCAAATAACTTGTCATTTAGCTTCATGATTGCTCCAAGGTATTTAGCAACTTGCTCTTCAGTGACATACTCATCCTCTTCAGAGGAAGAATACTCATCAGAGCTCATGAATGGCAGAAGTAAATTCAATGGAATCTCTATGGTCTCAGTGGGAGCCTCAGATTCCCATGGTTCCTCATTGAGGAACTCATTGGAGGTCAGTGGACGTTCATGGAGGTCTTCCTCAGTGGCGTTCACTGCCTCTCCCTCCTCTCCAAATTCGGCCATGTTGATGGCCTTGCACTCTCCTTTTGGATTTTCTTCTGTATTGCTTGGAAGAGTACTAGGAGGGAGTTCAGTAATTTTCTTGCTCAGCTGACCCACTTGTGCCTCCAAGTTTCTAATGGAGGACCTTGTTTCAATCATGAAACTTTGAGTAGTTTTGATTAGATCAGAGACCATGGTTGCTAAGTCAGAGGTGTTCTGCTTAGAACTCTCTGTCTGTTGCTGAGAAGATGATGGAAAAGGCTTGCCATTGCTAAACCTGTTTCTTCCACCATTATTGTTGTTGAAACCTTGTTGAGGTCTCTGTTGATTCTTCCATGAAAGATTTGGATGATTTCTCCATGAAGGATTATAGGTGTTTCCATAGGGTTCTCCCATGTAATTCACCTCTTCCATTGAAGGGTTCTCAGGATCATAGGCTTCTTCTTCAGATGAAGCGTCCTTAGTACTGCCTGGTGCATTTTGCATTCCAGACATACTTTGAGAAATCATATTGACTTGTTGAGTCAATATTTTGTTCTGAGCCAATATGGCATTCAGAGTATCAATCTCAAGAACTCCTTTCTTCTGATTTGTCCCATTGTTCACAGGATTCCTCTCAGAAGTGTACATGAATTGATTATTTGCAACCATTTCAATTAGTTCTTGAGCTTCTGTAGGCGTCTTCTTCAGACGAAGAGATCCTCCAGCAGAGCTATCCAAAGATATCTTAGACAGTTCAGACAGACCATCATAGAAAATACCTATGATGCTCCATTCAGAAAGCATGTCAGAGGGACACTTTCTGATTAATTGTTTGTATCTTTCCCAAGCTTCATAGAGGGATTCTCCTTCCTTCTGTCTGAAGGTTTGGACTTCCACTCTAAGCTTACTCAATTTTTGAGGTGGAAAGAACTTTGCCAAGAAGGCATTGACTAGCTTTTCCCAAGAGTTCAGGCTTTCTTTAGGTTGTGAGTCCAACCATGTCCTAGGTCTGTCTCTTACAGCAAAAGGGAATAGCATAAGTCTGTAGACCTCAGGGTCAACCCCATTAGTCTTGACAGTGTCACAGATTTGCAAGAATTCAGCCAAGAACTGATGAGGATCTTCCAATGGAAGTCCATGGAACTTGCAATTCTGTTGCATTAGAGAAACTAATTGAGGCTTAAGCTCAAAGTTGTTTGCTCCAATGGCAGGGATAGAGATGCTTCTCCCATAGAAGTCGGGAGTAGGTGCAGTAAAGTCACCCAGCACCTTCCTTGCATTGTTGGCATTGTTGTTGTTTTCGGCTGCCATGGGTTCTTCTTCTTTGAAGATTTCTGTTAGGTCCTCTACAGAGAATTGTGCCTTAGCTTCTCTTAGCTTTCGCATTAAGGTCCTTTCAGGTTCAGGATCAGCCTCAACAAGAATGCTTTTGTCTTTGCTCCTGCTCATATGAAAGAGAAGAGAACAAGAAAATGTGGAATCCTCTATGTCACAGTATAGAGATTCCTTGAGGTGTCAGAGGAAAAGAAAAATAGAAGGAAGAGGTAGAAAATTCGAACTTATCAAGAAAGATGGAGTTCGAATTGTGCATTAAGGCATAGTGTTAGTCCATAAATAGAAGGATGTGAGAAGATGGGAAGAAATTTTAAAAAATAATTTAAAAAGATTTTAAAAACATTTTGAAAAACTTTAATTGATTTTCGAAAACCAAGATTAAGAAAGAAGTAAAGTGATTTTTGAAAAAGATTTTGAAATTAGAAATCAAAAAGATTTGATTGAAAACTATTTTGAAAAAGATGTGATTAAAAAGATATGATTGGTTTTAAAAAGATGTGATTGAGAAGATATGATTTGAAAAATATTTTAAAAAGATTTGATTTTTAAAAATTAATAACTTGGCTAACAAGAAAAGATATGATTCAAACATTAAACCTTTCTCAACAGAAAAGGCAACATACTTGAAATGTTGAATCAAATCATTAATTGATAGCAAGTATCCTTGAAAATAGAAGGAAATTGATTTTGAAAAAGATTTGATTGAAAAAATGTGATTTGAAAAAGATTTGATTTTGAAAAGATTTTGAAAACTAAAAAAAATTTGATTTGAAAACAAAATCTTCCCTCTTGTGCCATCCTGGCGTTAAACGCCCAGAATGGTGCACATTCTGGCGTTTAACGCCCAAACTACTACCCTTTTGGGCGTTAAACGCCCAGCCAGGCACCCTGGCTGGCATTTAAACGCCAGTTTGCCTTCCTCACTGGGCATTTTGAACGCCCAGCTTTTTCTGTGCAATTCCTCTGCTGAATATTCTGAATCTTCAATCCTCTGTATTATTGACTTGAAAAGACACAAATTAGAAATATTTTTGGATTTTTAATAATAAGGAATAATCAAAATGCAATTAAAATCAAATAACAATGCATGTAAGACACCAAACTTAGCAGTTTGTATACTGCTGACACTAAAAATGAGAATGCATATGAGACACATAAACACTCAAGTCAAGAGAATTTAAAAATCAGAGCAATGTAATCATCAAGAACAACTTGAAGATTAATGAAGACACATGCATGAAAGCAAAAAGAACAGAAACATGCAATTGACACCAAACTTAACATGAGACTCTAGACTCAACAAGAAACATACAATATTTTTGGTTTTTATGATTTTGTAATTTTTTTTGGATTTTTCAAAAATTAAGTGGAACAGAAAATAAAGGTATCAAAATTCTTAATAAGAATTCCAGGAATCATGCAATGTTAGTCTAAAGCTTCAGTCTAAAGAAATTAGACATGGCTGAACAAGCTTCAGCAGGACATTGCATTCAAGAGCTAAATTGATGAAGATCAATTAGCTTTGGTGATGATAAGAACATCACCTTGAAACACTAGAATTCATTCTTAAGAATTCTGAAGAAAAATACCTAATCTAAGCAACAAGATGAACCGTCAGTTGTCCAAACTCAACAATCCCCGGCAACAGCGCCAAAAACTTGGTGCACGAAATTGTGATCATCAATGGCGCCATCAACATGGTACGCACAATTGTAATCTCAACTCTTTTATCACAACTTCGCACAACTAACCAGCAAGTGTACTGGGTCGTCCAAGTAATAAACCTTATGCGAGTAAGGGTCGATCCCACAGAGATTGTTGGTATGAAGCAAGCTATGGTCATCTTCTAAGTCTTAGTCAGGCAAACTCAAATGGTTATGAATGATGAATAAAACATAAAGATAAAGATAGAGATACTTATGTAATTCATTGGTAGGAATTTCAGATAAGCGTATGAAGATGCTTGGTCCCTTCCGTCTCTCTGCTTTCCTACTGTCTTCATCCAATCCTTCTTACTCCTTTCCATGGCAAGCTGTATGTAAGGGTTTCACCGTTGTCAGTGGCTACCTCCCATCCTCTCAGTGAAAATGTTCAACGCACCCTGTCACGGCACGGCTATTCAGCTGTCGGTTCTCGATCATGTCGGAATAGAATCCAGTGATTCTTTTGCGTCTGTCACTAACGCCCCACAATCGCGAGTTTGAAGCTCGTTACAGTCATTCAATCATTGAATCCTACTCAGAATACCACAGACAAGGTTTAGACCTTCCGGATTCTCTTGAATGCCGCCATCAATTCTAGCTTATACCACGAAGATTCCGATTAAGGGATCCAAGAGATAAACATTCAAGCCTTGTTTGCTTGTAGAACAGAAGTGGTTGTCAGGCACTCGTTCATAAGTTAGAATGATGATGAGTGTCACATAATCATCACATTCATCATGTTCTTGGATGCAAATGAATATCTTAGAATAAGAATAGGCTGAATTGAATAGAAGAACAATAGTAATTGCATTAATACTCGAGGTACAGCAGAGCTCCACACCTTAATCTATGGTGTGTAGAAACTCCACCGTTGAAAATACATAAGAACAAGGTCTAGGCATGGCCGAATGGCCAGCCTCCCAATGATCTAAGAACTAGATGTCCAAAGATGATCTAGAGATCTAAAGTGATCAAAAGATGAAAATACAATAGTAAAAGGTCCTATATATAGAGAACTAGTAGCCTAGGGTTTACAGAGATGAGTAAATGACATAAAAATCTACTTCCGGGCCCACTTGGTGTGTGCTTGGGCTGAGCATTGAAGCATTTTCGTGTAGAGACTCTTCTTGGAGTTAAACGCCAGCTTTTATGCCAGTTTGGGCGTTTAACTCCCATCGTTGTGCTAGTTTCGGTGTTTAACGCTGGGAATTCTGATGGTAACTTTGAACGCCGGTTTGGGCCATCAAATCTTAGGCAAAGTATAGACTATCATATATTGCTGGAAAGCCCAGGATGTCTACTTTCCAACGCCGTTGAGAGCGCGCCAATTGGGCTTTTGTAGCTCCAGAAAATCCACTTCGAGTGTAGGGAGGTCAGAATCCAACAGCATCTGCAGTCCTTTTTAGTTTCTGAATCAGATTTTTGCTCAAGTCCCTCAATTTTAGCCAGAAAATACCTGAAATCACAGAAAAACACACAAACTCATAGTAAAGTCCAGAAAAGTGAATTTTAACTAAAAACTAATAAAAATATACTAAAAACTAACTAGAACATACTAAAAACATACTAAAAACAACGCCAAAAAGCGTATAAATTATCTGCTCATCAATGAGTCTACCCAAAATGCAAGGCAAAGGAATAATCATCCGAAGGCTATTGCGGAAGTTTCTTGTAGTGGTGAGACAGCTGCTCTTACCAAGACATTGGGAGAGATGACCAATATACTCAAGCAGTTCCAGCTCAATCAACAACAACCTCCGCCTCCTTCACAACAACAATGTCAACAGTTAGCCCCTCAGAGTGTCTATGGAATTTGTGCTTGCTACTCTCACTATACTAATGAGTGTCCACAACTCTAAGAGGACAACACCTTGGTGGATACCAATGCTTATTACAACCGTCCAAATCAAGGGTACTATCAATAAGGCGGTAATTAACTAATTATAATCAAGTGGTAACTACAATCAAGGTTGGCAAGAAAATTCTAACCAAGGATGGAGAGACAACTACAACCAAGGAGGCAAAGACAATGGTGGAAATCAAAGGTGAAACAACAACTATCAACAGAAACGGTATCAACAAAATCTCCCATTCCAACAGCATAACCAAGGCCAAAGATACCAGCCACCTTACCAAAGGAAAGCTCAAGCACCTCAACTCAACCAACTACAAGCCCCTCAAATTACCTACCCTCTTTCTTCCTTTAACCAAGATGAAACACTATGTTCTATCCTTCAAGAACAAAAAGAGCTTCAAAATTCACTTACCTCTAGCCTCACCGGTCTTACCTCCACTCTACAAGCTCTTATATCCTGTATGGACCCACTCCCTACCTCCAACAATCAACCTTCAAGCTCTAGTGTACTTTCCTCTCAACCTTTACCTAACCCCAAGGGTGGAATTTATGCCGTTACTTTGAGGTCTGATACTACATTACGAGAGAGGAGTCCCGAGGAGTCAAGCTCAAGAGAAGACATTCAAGATGAAGATGTTGTTGAGGTAGAATATATTGAAGAAGAGGATGAGGTACAAGATGCAGTTGAAGAAGAAGTTTCTCAACCAAGGGATAGAGTATCTAAGGAAGACGATGTTGTGAAAGAGGCCATTCCCATTCCTTTTTCACACCTTGCTAGGAAAACTAAAAAGCAAGTGGATCTAGACCCCAAGATGGTGGAGATCTTCAAAAAGGTTGAGGTAACTATTCCCCTTTTTGATGCTATTCGCTAGGTTCCTAAGTATGCTAAGTTTCTAAAAGATTTGTGCATGAATAAGGAAAAGATCCATGATTTAGAAACTATTCCTTTGGGTAGCTCGATTTCTGCTCTTACGAGTGCTATACCGGAGAAATGTGGTGATCGCAGTCCTTGTATGGTTACTTGCACTATAGGGGGTGTACAATTTGTTGACTACATGTGTGATTTAGGTGCATGTGTTAGCATTATGCCATTATCTGTATGTGATGCTTTGAAGCTTCCACCGTTGAGAAGGTCAGCAGCTCGTTTTGTTTTGGCAGATAAGAGCATAATCTCAGTGGTTAGCATTGTGGAAGACGTCTTGGTGAGAATTAAGGGGTTGACTTTCCCTATTGACTTCTACATTCTAGAGATGCCCCCTAATGACTCTGGGAGACCTTCATCTATCTTGCTTAGGAGGCCGTTTTTGAAGACTTCTCGGTTTAAATTGGATGCCTTCTCAGTTACATATTCCTTTGAGATTGATGGAAGAGTAGTGAGCTTCAACCTTGATGAAGCTATGAAGCACCCACCGGAAGACCACTCCATCTTCCAGTGTGACATTATTGATGAGACTGTGCCTAAAGCTCACCAAGAGGCAGTTGATGAGAAGAACATGGCTCACGGTGCAAGTGTGGGGAAGTCCTCTGAATATACTGAAGACACCTTGCCACCTCCAGTGGTTCCGGATGATTAAGTGCTAAGCCATGAGCTGAACATGGAGTTGAAGCACCTTCCACCTCACCTCAAGTATACTTATCTTGAAGATAATCAATAGATCCCAGTTATCATTGCAAAAGAACTTACTTCCCAACAAGAGGAGCGTTTGCTTAGTGTGCTAAGAAGAAACAAGAAAGCTATCAGGTGGATTTTGGCGGACATAGTAGGTATAAGTCCTCAAGTCTGTGAGTACCGCATTTTTCTATAGGAGGGAGCGTGGCCTATCCGTCAACCTCAAAGGCAGTTGAACCCCACAATTCTGGAAGTTGTGAAGAAGGAAGTGACCCGACTGCTTGAAGCCGACATTATCTATCCAAACTCGGATAGTGAGTGGGTTAGTCCAGTACAAGTGGTTCCAACGGGCGTCACAAAAGTGAAGAATGAGAATGCGGAACTCATGGCTACCAGAGTGCAGAATTCTTGGAGAGTGTGCATTGTCTACAGGCACTTGAATTTGGCCACTCGTAATGATCACTACCCATTACCTTTCACCGATCAAATGCTTGATCACCTGTCAGGTAAGTCACACTATTATTTTCTAGATGGTTATACTGGTTATTTTCAAATCTATATTACTCCAGAAGATCAGGAGAAAACAACTTTTACATTTCCCTTTAAAACGTATGCATATAAGAGAATGCCTTTTGGTTTATGTAATGCACCAGCAATGTTTCAAAGGTGCATGATGAGTATCTTCTCAGATCTTATTGAGCATTGTATGGAAGTATTTATGGAAGACTTTAGTGTTTATGGTGATTCCTTTGACCTTTGTTTGGATAGTCTTGCTAGAGTATTAGAAAGATGTACTAGTTCAAACCTGGTGCTTAATGTTGAAAAATGTCATTTTATGGTAAAGCAAGGTGTTGTTCTAGGCCATGTTGTTTCTAATACTGGTATATCTATTGATCCTGCAAAGGTAGATGTTATTTTTGGTTTATCTTACCCATCCTTTGTGAGGGAAGTCCGTTCTTTTCTTGGTCATGCAGGTTTTTTATCAAGGACTTCAGTAAGGTTGCACTACCCCTGTCCCGTCTACTGCAGAAAGACGTAGAGTTTGAATTAAGTGAAGATTACAAGGAAGCATTTGACAAGCTGAAGATCGTCTTGACCCAAGCTCTGACTGGAGTAGGCCATTCGAGATCATGTGTGACGCATCTAACTATGCGGTAGGAGCGCCACTGGCTCAACGCGAAGGTAAGGACCCTTATATTATTGCTTATGCTTCTAAAACTTTAGATGGTTCCCAGTCTAATTATACTACCACTGAAAAAGAACTTTTAGCTATTGTTTTTGCTTTGGATAAATTCCGAGCTTATTTACTTGGAACTAAGTTGGTAGTATATTCAGACCATGCGGCTTTGAAGTATTTGTTAGCTAAGAAAGAGTCAAAACCATGGTTAATCCATTGGATATTGTTACTGCAAGAGTTTGATTTAGAAATCAAAGATAGGAGTGGTTCCCAAAATTTTGTGGCGGACAACTTGAGTCACCTAGAACATATTAAAAGTGACTCCACTCCTATCAATGATGCATTTTCACTTGATAGCTTGCAAGCAATATCTGAGGTGGTTCCTTGGTATGCACCCATAGCTAATTATTTGGTTAGTCGTACCTTCCCTCCTAATTTTTCTAAGCATCAAAAGGATAAGCTTAAGAGCGAGTCCAAGTATTACATATGGGATGACCCATATTTGTGGAGATGTGGTGCTTACCAAATAATTAGAAGGTGTGTTCCCCAATCCAAAATCCAGTCAATTTTAGAGGCTTGCCACTCTTCTGAGAGTGGTGGACACTTTGGTCATCAAAGAACTGCAAGAAAAATTTTGGACTCTGGATTTTGGTGGCCCACACTTTTTAAGGTTTCTAATATTTTTCGTGACTCTTGCTACTAATGCCAAAGGTTTGAAAATATATCCAAGAGGGATGAGATGCCCCAACAACTTATGTTGTTTTGAAATTTTTGACGTTTGGGGTATTGATTTCATGGGTCCATTTCCAAAGTCGAATGGTTTCTTATACATTTTGTTAGCTGTTGACTATGTTTCTAAATGGGTGGAAGCAATTTCTACCCGTACTGATGTGCTAGCGTTGTTGTTTCTTTTGTTAGGAATAATATTATTTGTCACTTTGGATCACCATGAGCAATCGTGAGTGATCAAAGCTCTCACTCTTTTAATAGAAGAATGATAGGTTTCCTAAAGAAACATGGCATTATTCACAAGGTGGCGACGACTTACCATCCCCAAACAAATGGCCAAGCCGAGGTGTCTAATAGAGAGATCAAGCGCATACTGGAGAAGATTGTCAAACCTCATAGAAGGGACTGGAGCTCTAGGCTTGAAGATGTGATATGGGCTTATCACATTGCTTAGAAGACACACATCGGCATGAGTTCGTTCTGCCTAGTCTACAGAAAGGCTTGTCACCTTTTGGTAGAGGTAGAACATAAAGCTTACTGGGCTGTGAAGGAATGCAACTCAGGATTGGGTGGAGCTGGAATCGAAAGGAAGTTGTAACTAGAGGAATTGGAGTGCCTTCGGCTAGAAGCGTATGAAAACTCAAGGCTCTACAAAGAAAAGGTGAAGGCGGTACATGACAAGAACATCAAGAGAAGAGAGTTTCGAGCTGGGGATCAAGTCCTTCTCTAAAACTCAAGGTTGAGGTTAATTCCAGGCAAGCTGAGGTTAAGGTGGGATGGACCTTATGTGGTGGAGAAGGTGGAACCGTACGGAGTTGTCCACCTAAGTCACCCCTCAAACCCTACCTTCTTCAAAGTCAATGGCCACCATTTGAAGCTGTATCATGGTGTGAAGATGAAGAACAACAAGGAGCTGAAGATCTTCCTCTTGAAGGATCCAGCAAGGGATGAGGACTGAGCTTATGGACCGTCCAACTTAAGGACGTTAAAGAAAGTGCTAGGTGGGAGGCAACCCACCATGGTATGATCGACCTTTTTTATAATTTTATTTTATTTATGTTCTTCTATTTATTTCGTTCTTTGTCTTTGTTAATTTTTACTTAAGCATATTCCCATTTTATTCAGAAAAAAACTGCATCTAACGCGTAAGCTTTAATGACGCGCACGCGTCATGTGGTGATTTGCTCTCTAGTATTATGAATAGAGAGTTACGCTGGAACTGTGCGGGTGAAGTGCCTAGTGCATAAACCACCTCACGCGTTTGCGTGCTCCACGCGTATGTGTCACTAGCAATTTTGTGGTTCGACACGTGTACGTCAGCGACGCATACGCGTGGTATGAAAAATCGGCGTATTTTGGTACACTGAACAGAGAGTTGTGCTAGTATAATGCTGAAGTCGTGCGTCTGGCACGACGAGTAGTCACGCGTACATGTGACCGACACTTACACGTCACTTGAATTTCTGCCCACACACGCGTAAGCGTGGGCGACGCGCACGCGTCATAAGCGCCGCGTTACTTAAATCAGTGCACCGCCTGTTGCATTCTTTTCTCTCCCTTATCCTAATTCTTCTTTATTCTTCTTTGTTCTTCTTCTTTCCTTCTTTCTACTTCTTCCTTCTTTCTTCCTCCCTTTCTCCCACCACCACCGGCGGACTACCACCGGAGACCACCAACTCCGGAAAAAATAATTTCCTTTCCTTTTCTTTTTCTCTTCCTACTCCTCTTCTCTCGTTCTTACTTCCATTTATCTCCCTATTTTCATCTTCTTTTTAAGGTTTCTTTTCTTCCTCTCTTCTACTCTTTCATTCTTCTTTTATTTCTTGCACTTGACTATTTTATTTATTTTTAATTCTATATTAGCTTTGTTATTTGTAATTTCTTTTTCATTCTTTTATCTTGCATTTTTATGTTGGTGTTGAAATTTTATTTAGGTGATTATTTTTCTATTTCTTAGCTTGTTTGTGTGATGAGGTGTGCTTTGACAATTAGCATCTTATTTTGGGTCCCCTCTACACTTGGATTGATTACCTTACTCCCTATTTTTAATTTGCACACCAAGTTTTTGTGAAAAAAAGCTCCCATGGTATTTTGATTTATTTTATATTTTATTCTTGCACCTTAGTGCCTCTTTTTCACAACCCATGAAATCCATGTGTATTGAATATTCATTAATTGTAATCCTAAAAGTGCTCATTATTTTATTGTATGTGATTATTTTTGTTGACATTGATGCTTGAGCTATTCTTCTCATGATTGTTACCTGCATGCTAATGTGTGAGCATCTTTCCTATCTTTTCCTAGTGAATTTGTATCTAATTTGTTGAGATTAATAAACAATTAATTATATTTTAGCCAATATGGATGCTACTTTGAGTATTTTGCAATTTTGTTTATTTTAGGTAGCATTCGGCTAGATTTGATGGAGTTTCTGCAGCACAAGAATCAAAGGAGATGGCAGCGAGGAGCAACGCGTACGCGTGATTGACGCGTGCACGTGATTTAGAGCTTTCCATGGTGACGAGTGCGTGTGAGTGACGCGTACGCATGATTTGAAGATTTGCTCAGCGACACGTGCGCATGACCGACATGTCCGCGTGACTTACGGAAAAAGACCAGCGATGTGTTCGCGTGACTGACACGTACACGTGCAGAAAACACAGAAAAATGCTGGGGGCGATTTCTGGGCTACTTTTGACATAGTTTTCAGCCCAGAAAATACAGATTAAAAGCTACAGAGTGAAGGAATCAAGTGGTCCCCATCCATCAATTGAACAATTGATGATTGTTATAATTAATTTTGATTTAAATTCAAATTTGAATTTGAAAATAGGAAAAGATATTATCTTAATTTTAGATATTAGATTTTAATTATTAGGATTAGTTATAAAAAAGGGGAGACTTCTCTTCTATTGATTACATTCCATTAGGGGGATTCCGTTAGGGAATTCTTTACAAATTTACATTCTGCATTCCATGAGCAACTAAACCTCCACTATTAAGGTTAGGAGCTTGATAAACCCCTATTTTATGATTCATCTTGTGCTTAAATTGAGTGTTTTTATCAAATCTTCACCCGCTTATTCATGAAAATTGCATGATTTTACTATTCCTTCCTTGTTTTATGATATATGTGAAAACATGTTTCCTATGCTTTAAAAATATTAAAATTAATTATCTTTTATCACCATTCGATGCCGTGATTTGTGTGTTAAGTATTTTCAGGTTTTATAGGGCAGGAATGACTTAAAGGATGGAAAGGAAATATACAAAAATGGAAGGAAAGCACAAAATGGAGTTTTTGAAGAAACTGGCAGCGACGCGAATGCGTGGACGATGCGAACGCGTGCTTTGCGCAAATTGGCATATGCGCGAACTTGTGCATAACGCGAACGCATGACTCACGAAACACAGATGACGCGGACACGTGACTGACGCGGGCGCATAGAAGAGAAAAACTCCAGATGACGTGATCGCGTGACCCACGCAGACGCGTGACTTGCGCGATCTGCAGAAATTACAGAATGCGCTGAAGATGATTTTGGGCCGCGTTTTAATCCAGATCCAAGCCCAGAAAACACAGATTAAAGGATATAAATTGGGGAATCCGTCCATTCATCAAATATACGTTTCATCAAATATACGTCATACAACATACATTCATACATAGTTTTAGGATCTAGATGTAGTTTTTAGAGAGAGAGGTTCTCTCCTCTCTCTTAGGATTTAGGATTTGGATTCCTCTTAAAGGAATTAGGATTTCATACTTTCCATCACAGGTTCAATGTTCCTTTACTTTAATTTATCTTCTACTTTTATTTATTCTATTATTTTATTGTAGTTTGTTAATATTGGCTTATGAACTTTTCCATGTTGGATCTAATTTCTTTTATTAATATTTGAGGTATTTCAGACATATGACTTTTATTTAGTTTCTTATTTTCTTGGTTCTAGTTGATTAATTGGTAACTCTTGAGTTGTCAAAATCATTGTGATTGATAATTATTATCTTTGCTGATTGATTTAGATTCCTATAACTCTAGTCTTTCCTCAGGAGTTGACTAGAACTTTAGGTGTTAAATTGATTTATCCACTTGACTTACCTTCATAGTTAGAGGTTTACTTAGTGGGAGCAAAAATATAACTCTCATCACCATTGATAAGGATAACTAGGATAGGACTTCCAGTTTTCATACTTTGCCAAGAGTTTTTCTTTGCTATTGATTTAATTCCCTGCAATCTATTTTTCTCATTCAACCTTTCAAAAATGCAAAAATACTGTTTTCCATAACCAATAATAAATCACACTTCCCTGTAATTCCTTGAGAAGATGACCCGAGGTTTGAATACTTCGATTTATAAATTTTATTGGGTTTGTTACTTGTGACAACCAAATGTTTGTACGAAAGGATTTTCCGTTGGTTTAGAAGCTATACTTACAATGCGATCATATTTGTGAAATTCTTTACCGATAGAAAATCCGATCGTCAGAGCTCTGTCTATTGTATGGATTGATACTATTATTTTTCTATTTTAATTTATGTTTTGATTTATATTTCAATAGTTGTTTTCATTCTTTATTTTATGAATTTGGGTGGAACGGAAATTTGACCCATGTTCTAATTGAGTTCTTGTATAACTTGGAAAAACTCTTTACTTGAACAACAGCTTGAAAACATATTATCCTGAATTTCTAATTGTTTGTATTTAACGGGATACGTGACATATAATCCCATTATTTTTGAATAATTAGGATTCTTATAGCATATAAACTGGAATTTGATCATCACCTTCTAATTGGAATTAATTGACCAAGGAATTGGCAGTTAATGAATTTTAGAGGAGACTAGGAATGCCTAAGGAATTAGGGTCTAGTCACATATAGTTTGCCATAAATTAAATCATATATGATTAAAATAGTTGATAAGAAAAGTCAACCTGGAAAATAGACAACTCTAAATCCTTAACTATTTCTCCAATATTTTATCTTCAACTTATTTACTTGTTTGCCTGCCTTCTGATATTTTCAAATTTAAACCTTTTGAATATCTTAAAACCCTTTTCTGCTTGCCTAACTAAGCCAATCAATCAATCATTGTTGCTTGATCCATCAATCCTCGTGGGATCAACCCTTACTCACGTAAGGTATTACTTGGTATGACTCAGTGCACTTGTCGGTAAGTTGTGGGTTATAAAATACTGCACCAAATTTTTGGCGCCGTTGCCGGAGATTGATAGTGATTAACAACTATTAGTTGTTTGATTGCTTAGATTAGGCGTTTTAGTTTTAATTTTATTTAATTTTTGTTTTAGTATTATTTTCGAAAAAAAAATTATTTTGATTTATTTTATTTAAATTTTTTTCCTCTTAATTTCTGAAATTAAGTTTGGTGTCCCCATAGTAATTTTTCTTTAAAAAATATTTTTTTAAAATCCTAGTATCTCTTTTTGTTTAATTTTTGAATTTATAGTTCACTTATTTTTATTTATTTTAGAATTTTTATTTATTTTTATTATTTATTTTATTCCTTTTCAAATTTTTTTTTCTATCTTCTTTGCTTTCCTGTTTACCACATGGTGCGTTTGATTATGTTTGGTGTTTGTGCTAAGGAAAAATAATGGAGAGAGATCACATGGGTTGCTACTCACACCTAAGTAGTAATTCATATTATGGTGGATGGAGGAACTATCCAAATTTTGGTTGGCAAAGTCAAAACCAAAGAAACTTCAATGCTCCATGTTCCAACTATCTAGAGCCACCATCTCCATATTCATATCAAGAGCCACCATCAGATATTGAGGCTCCTCAGAAGAAGGGTGTTATGGAAGTAGAAACTCTTAATGCTATTATTACTCAGAATAAGCTTATGTCTCAGCAATTAAATCTACTTACTCAATAGATAGGTAGCATGCAAGTTTTAGCTATCAACACCCAAAATCCTCTTCAAGAGGTAAATTACATGGGGAGTTCTCCTAGAAATCCCAATAATGATCCCTATTCTAAGACCTACAATCAGAGATGGAGAAATCATCCAAATTTTGGGTGGAGAGAGCAATCTCAGAGGCCACAAAATTTTAATCATAGTTCTCAGGGTGGCTTTCAACAGAATAATTTTAACAACCCCCAGTTTCATTCATCTCAGCAAGTAACTTCTCAGCCCCAATAGAATGATGATTTGGAAGAAATCTTGGCAAGTTTTAGACAGGAAACCAGAGCATCAATCAAGAACTTGGAGATTCATTTGGGTCAATTAGCAATAAAAGTTGATGAAATTGATCAGAGGACCACTAATAGCCTTCCTGGTAATGCAATTCCAAACCCAAGAGAGGAAGGCAAGGCTATCACCTTGATAAGTGGACAAGTGGCAAGTATAGAAGCACCAGTTAATGAGGAGCCAGTTGAAAAGGATTGCAAAGTTATTCAACTGAGAAGTGGTAAAGTAGCTGGCTCTGAGACCAAGGTCAATGAAGAGTTAGTTGAAAAAAAGCTACCAAGAAGAAGAGGTTGAAATTGAGGAAGCTTTTAAAGAGGTGAAAGAATTCAAAGAAGAACACAAGGGAGTGGAGCTTGCAAGACCTCTTCCAAAGCCATCACCATCCAATACAACATTCAAGTGGGTAAAATTCCTATCCTTAACCTTTACTTTCCCACTTGAATATGGGCTACTGGAGACGGATGGTCAACTTAGAGCTCTTTGTGGCATTAAGAGTAAAGCTCAAGGTTCAATATGGTAAAATTCCTATCCTTAACCTTTACTTCCCCACTAGCAATAGTTGTTAAGCAAGGTTCAATATGGTTGCATGCTCCAAATTGAAGTGCAAGGATTGGTGTAAAGCTCAATTGAATGGGTCTAGAAGGTTGTTTGGATGTCTCTGTGAGAATTCAGATTGCTTGCCACCCGGTGGGAACAATGGTGATCCACAAGAAAACGGGTGTAAAAGGAAGGTTTGGGACCCTGGAATTCATTCCCACAATCAACACTCTTGGGGCCTTGTTACTTGCTTCAACTTGCTTGAAGGCGTTATGCGCCTAGCTTGGAATCCCGGTGGCCATTGGAATTACAAACATTAGTGGAGATTCCTGGATCTGTATAAGCACAAGCCACCATGACAAGGAGCTCACCACATGTCCAACTTAAGGACTTTAACTAAAAGTGCTTGGTGGGAGACAACCCACCATGGTATGATCGTTCCTTTTCATTCTTAGTTATTTTTTGTAGTAGTAGTTTTCTTACTTACTTGATTTTTATTGAGTTCTTACTAATTTTCTGATCATGCAGCTATTCTAGAACAACTGGATAAAAAAAATAAATAAATAAATAAAAAGAGAAGAGGAGCACATGACGCGTACGCGTCATATGCATGTGCGTGAAAAATAAAATTCTACAGAGAGTTGCACGGGAGTGGCGCATGAATGATGCCTTTCACACAAACAAGCTCACGCATACGCGTACCCCACGCGTGCGCGTCATTCATAATTTTGGCACTCCACGCATACGCGTCATCGACACGTACGCGTGACATTAACAATCGATGTAAATATGTGTTTAGGCAGAGAGTTGTGCTGGTTTGGGGTTGGAAGTTTGCTAGAGTCACAAATTTGATTACGCGTACACGTCTCTGACGCGAGCGCGTCATTTGCACAAATGTTCTTCCACGCGTGCGCGTGCATGACGCGCCCAAATCGTAGGAAAATATTGGTGCCCTAGCCACGCGAACAGAGAGTTGTGCATGCACGCGGCTGGCTTCGCGCGAATCGCGCAAAACCCAGGGTACGCGAACGCGTGCCTGACGCTTATGCGTCATTAAGAAAATTCTGCGACCCACGCGTACGCATGCTGCACGCGTATGCGTCGCTTGCGCCACACAACTCCACTAGTTCGCCGCCCAAGATTTAATTTTCTTTCCCCTCTCCCAATCCTAATTCTCTCTTGTTCTTTTATCCTTTTCTTTTTCTTTCATCATAATATTTGTCTCTTTCTATTTTCAGTTCTTCTTTGCTTGAGGACAAGCAAACCTTCATGTTTGGTGTTGATACTTCGCTTAAGGGTTTTCTGTTTATTCCTATGGCACTAAAAGGGAGGCAAATCATCTTCACTGAGGAGCACAACTTGAAGAATAAAGTGATCGCTCGGATAACTAAGGTGGTTGAGTTCCTTTCATTTCTTTTATTCCTTCCCGCTTTTACTATGTTATGTTCTGGTTTTCTGCTATTTCGCTTTGTTTGCTGCATGATCCTTTATTAGTTAGAATCCTAGGACTAGTTTAGTTCTCCCTATTGCTTTAATTCTGAAAAGATGTCTCATGTATTACTCACTGAGCTTGAATCCAAATAAAAAAATACAGGAGTGATATATTGCATTAGAAAGTGGGTCTATATTGAAGAATAGTCTTATTTACTTAAATATGGTGGTATTTTCTGTGATTCTGAATGCATGACATGAGCACTGTATATTTTTTATAGTGAAGTTTATGAATGTTAAAATTGTTGGCTCTTGAAAGAATGATGAAAAAAGAGAAATGTTATTGATAATCTGAAAAATCATAAAAATTGATTCTTGAAGCAAGAAAAAGCAGTGAAAAACACAAAGCTTGCGAAAAAAAGGATCCAAGGCTTTGAGCATTAATGGATAGGAGGGCCCAAAGGAATAAAACCCTGGCCTAAGCAGCTAAATTAAGCTGTCCTTAACCATGTGCTTGTCGCGTGAAGGTGTCAAGTGAAAAGCTTGAGACTAAGCATTAAAGTCATGATCTAAAGCAAAAAGAGTGTGCTTAAGAACTCTGGGCACCTCTAACTAGGAACTCTAGCAAAGATGAGTCACAATCTGAAAAGGTTCACCCAGTTATGTGTCTATGGCATTTATGTATCCGGTGGTAATATTGGAAAACGAAATGCTTAGGGTCACGACCAAGACTCATAAAGTAGCTATGTTCAAGAATCAACATACGGAACTAGGAGAATCAATAACACTATTTGAATTCTGAGTTCCTATGGATTCCAATCATTCTGAACTTCAAAGGATAAAGTGAAATGCCAAATTCAGGATTGCAGTTGTAAACCCCACTATAAGAAGAGACATGAGCTTAATTGAACTCTCATTCTCATGCAAATTCACATCCTAAGCTTATATTAGTTTTGGTTGCTTGAGGACAAGCAACAGTTTAAGTTTGGTGTTGTGATGCGTGAGCATCTTTCCTATCTTTTCCTAGTAAATTTGCATCTAATTTGTTGAGTTTAATAAAGAATTAATTATATTTTAGCCAATATGGATGCTACTTTGAGTCTTTTGCAATTTTGTTTATTATAGGTAGCATTTGGCTGGATTTGATGGAGTTTCTGCAGCAGAAGAATCAAAGGAGATGGCAGCAAGGAGCGACGCATATGCGTAACTGGCGCATGCGCGTGATTTGGAACTTTCCATGGCGGCGCGTGCGCGTGCGTACGCGTGATTTGAAGATTTGCTTAGCGACACGTGCGCGTGACCGATGCGTCCGCGTGACTTGCGGAAAAAGACCAGCGACGCGTACGCGTGACTAACGCATACACGTGATATGCGCCATGTGCAAAAAACGCAAAAAAATGCTGGGGGCAATTTCTGGACTGCATTTGACCCAGTTTTCAGCCCAGAAAACACAGATTAGAAGCTGCAGAGTGAACGAATCAAGTAGTCCCCATCCATCAATTGAACACTTGATGATTGTTATAATTAATTTTGATTTAAATTCAAATTTGAATTTGAAAATAGGAAAAGATATTATCTTAATTTTAGATATTAGATTTTAAATTATTAGGATTACTTATAAAAAGGGGAGACTTCTCTTCTATTGATTACATTCCATTAGGGGGATTCCATTAGGGAATTCTATACAAATTTACATTCCGCATTCCATGAGCAACTAAACCTCCATTGTTAAGGTTAGGAGCTCTGTCTATTGTATGGATTGATACTATTATTTTTCTATTTTAATTTATGTTTTGATTTATATTTCTATAATTGTATTCGTTCTTCATTTTATGAATTTGGGAGGAACGGAAGTATGACCCATGTTCTAATTGAGTTATTGTATAACTTGGAAAAGCTCTTTACTTGAACAACAGCTTGAAAACATATTATCCTGAATTTCTAATTGTTTGTAATTAATGGGATAGGTGACATATAATCCCCTTATTTTTGGATAATTAGGATTCTTGTGGCATATAAACTGCAATTTGATCATCACCTTCTAATTGGAATTAATTGACCAAGGAATTGGCAGTTAATGAATTTTAGAGGAGACTAGGAAGGTCTAAGGAATTAGGGTCTAGTCACATATAGTTTGCCATGAATTAAATCATACATGATTAAAATAGTTGATAAGAAAAGTCAATCCGGAAAATAGACAACTCTGAAGCCTTAAATATTTCTCCAATATTTTATCTTCAACTTATTTACTTGCGTGCCTGCCTTCTGATATTTTCAAATTTAAACATTTTGAATATCTCAAAACCCTTTTCTGCTTGCCTAATTAAGCCAATCAATCAATCATTGTTGCTTGATCCATCAATCCTCGTGGGATCGACCCTTACTCACGTAAGGTATTACTTGGTACGACCCGGTGCACTTGCCGGTAAGTTGTGGGTTATAAAATACCGTACCACATACTTTTATCCCTCTTCCATCTACTTGTTATGATATGCCTTCATGATTTTACTTGATGTCTTACTTGTATGTTGTAGCTACCATGTATTTAAGACACTATCTTTTTCTTTGGCATTCATTATCACTTGGACTTTCTTCCGTCCGGTTTTTAGCTATATAAATTTGACATTCCTTCTCTTTCTTCCTTCTTTAGGATGGCCATCAAGAGAGGAAAAGAGAAGGCTTCTGACAAGACACCGGCAAAGAAGGGAACTAAAAGAGCACCGGCTAAGGCGCAACCATCCACAAGGGTCAAGCCACCTACTAAGCGGGTGAAGAGGACCATCCGGGTTGATGACGCAGAGAAGGCATTTCCCACACGGGACTCTGCACAGTTCACTACCCGTTACTGTAAGCAGATGTTCCCTGTCTTAGCAGAGAGAAATTACGATAATAAGAACCTCCTCATTCTTCCAGCACACTTCGTTGACTTTGTGGTGCCCCGCATTGAAGGGAGACAGTGGGGATTCTTAAGGAGGCAACCGCGAGAAGCTAATATTTCTTGGGTAGTTGAATTCTACGCCAACTACCACTCGCCTACTCTTCAGTCAGCATATGTGCACCAAAAGCAATTCTCTGTCTTAGAAGGTGCCATTCAGAGAGTACTTGATCTATTACCTAGCCCAGAGGGGTTGGATGCTGATAAGCAGATAATTTATACACTTTTTGGCATTGTTTTTAGGTAGTTTCTAGTATATTTTAGTTACGTTTTAGTATATTTTTATTAGTTTTTTATGCAAAAATCACATTTCTGGACTTTACTATGAGTTTGTGTGTTTTTTTGTGATTTCAGGTATTTTCTGGCTGAAATTGAGTGACCTGAGCAAAAATCTGTTTCAGAGGCTGAGAAAGGACTGCAGATGTTGCTGGATTCTAACCTCTTTGCACTCGAAGTGGATTTTCTCGAGCTATAGAAGCCCAATCGCCACGCTCTCAATTGCGTTGGAAATTATACATCTTGGGCTTTGGAGCAATGATAATAGTCCACACTTTGCCCGAGATTTGATGGCCTAAACTGGCATCCAAACGCCCACCAGAGACTATTTTCCGGCGTAAAATGCCAGAACTGGCACCAAAACTGGCGATTAAACTTTAAGAAGAGCCTATGCACGTGAAAACTTCAATGCTCAGCCTAAACACACACCAAGTGGGCCCCGAAAGTGGATTTTTGCACTATCTAGTCATTTTCTATAAACCTAGTTTACTAGTTTAGTATAAATAGCACTTTTTACTATTGTATTCACATCTTTGGACCACTTTTCGATCCTTTGATTAGGTCTTTGAACCCTATTTCGATTGTATTTGGGGAGGCTGGCCATTCGGCCATGCCTAGACCTTGTTCTTATGTATTTTCCAACGGTGGAGTTTCTACACCTCACAGATTAAGGTGAGGAGCTCTCCTGTTCCTTGAGTATTAATGCAAGTATTATTGTTCTTATATTCAATTCACGCCTAGTTCTCTTCCAAGATATACTCTTGTACTTAATTTAGTTAAGTCAGAATGAAGGGGTGACCTGTGACAATCACCCAATCTTCGTTACACACTTAGCCAAGATCCGCATGCCTGACAACCACAAAGCGGTCTACATGGACGACAGCTGGAGTATACTCTCTTTGGTCTCTAACTCACGGATCTGAATCACTTCTCCTGATAACAGAGCATTCGAGTCCATGACGGTAGAATCTTCGTGGTATAAGCTATAATCAATTGGTAGCATTCTTGAGATCCGGAAAGTCTAAACCTTGTCTGTGATATTTCGAGTAGGATCTGGGATGGGATGACTGTGACGAGCTTCAAATTCGTGATTGTTGGGCGCAGTGATAGTAAAGAATAAATGCATTCTATTCCGACACGAACGAGAACCGACAGCTGATTAGCCATGCGGGAAACCGTAGAGGACATGTATTCACTGAGAGGACAGATGGTAGCCATTGACAACAGTGATCCACCAACATATAGCTTGCCATGGAAGGGAGTACGCATGATTGGATGAGGACAATAGGAAAGCAGAGGTTCAGAGGCAACAAAGCATCTCTAAACGCTTATCTGAAATTCCCACCAAGGAACTACATAACTAGCTTTATTTTATTTTCCGCTTTATTTATCTTTTTATTATCAAACCTCATAACCATTTGAATCTGCCTGACTGAGATTTACAAGATAACCATAGCTTGCTTCAAGCTAACAGTCTCCATGGGATCGACCCTTACTCACGTAAGGTACTACTTGGACAACCCAGTGCACTTGCTAGTCAGCTGCACGGAGTTGTGAGAAAAGTGCGAAATCATGATTTAGCGTACCAGATGCCTATCAAGAGTCCTAGCTAGAGTGCCAAACATACCAGTTTGACTGGAACAGCGTCCTTAGAGTCGTCTCCCAACCTGACAGCAATTAGATCTATGGGCAATACCGGACTCGACTGATAAACCACTATGTTATGGTTTATTTTGTATTGATTTGAGTGGATTTTATCCATTATTCTCACACTTATTCATATAATTTGTATATTTTATATTTTTCTTCCTAATTTTGTGTTATGATTGAAAACATGCTCCTTTGGCCTTAAATTTGCTAATTTTAATCTTCTTTTATTACCATTCGATGCCGTGATATGCGTGTTCAGTGTTTTCAGATTTTATAGGGCAGTAATGGCTTAGAAGACGGAAAGGAAGCATGCAAAAGTGGAACGAACGCAAGAAAATGATGTTTTGAGAAGCTGGCATCGACATGCACGCGTGGATGACGCGTACGCATGACTGGTGCAGTATACAAGCGACGCGTACGCGTGACTGGCATGTACATGTGATCAGGATTTTGTGAAGCGACGCGTACACATGGGCGACATGTACGCATGACAGAGCGCACGTGCTGCAATTGACAGAAAATGCTGGGCGCGATTTCTGGGCTCCTTTTTGAGCCAGTTTCAGGCTCGAAAATTCAGATTAGAGACTATAGAATGGAGCTGGAAGGGGGAATCATTCAGTCACTATTCACTTTCATTATTCACATAATTTTAGGTTTAGATGTAGAATTCTAAAGAGAAAGGCTCTCTCATCTCTCTAGGTTTTAGGGTTTTTCTTAGCTTTATAGTTCTTCTCAATTTCAGATTTCTATCTTATTTTAACTTAGTTTCTATTCTACATTCTATTATTCTAGCATCTCAGTTTATCTCCTATTGTTGATTTCTCTATTTTTCCCAATTTAGTTTATGACTCTTCATGTTAGATTCAATTTCCTTTTAATGCAATTTGAGGTATTTCATGTTTATTGCTTTTTCGTTAATTGTTGTTATTGATTCCTTGCAATTGTTAGTCTTAGATTTTACATTCTCTTATTACTTTTCTATATCTTTATTTTATGCCTTCCAAATATTTGATAAAATGCTTGGTTGGATTTTAAATTAGATTTTTGTATTCTTAGCTTGAATTGAGTAATTTGGAGACTCTTGAATTGTCAAAGTCTCTTGTTGGTTGGTAATTGAATGTTTCTAGTTGGCTTGAGCTTCACTAACTCTAGTCTTTGATTAGGACTTGTGAACTCAAGCTGATTTGCTCACTTGACTTTCCTTCAATTGTTAGAGGTTAACTAAGTGAGATCAATTTGCAATTTACCATCCCAATTGACAATGATAATGAGGATAGGAATTCCGATTCTCAACCCTTGCTAGGACTTTTCTTAGTTGTTAGTTATTTTCTTGTTATTTACATTCCTTGCTTATTAAACCCAAAACCCAAAAAGATATTTTCCCATAACCAATAATAAACATACTTCCTTGCAATTCCTTGAGAGACGACTCAAGGTTTATGTACTTTGGTTAATTTTATTGGGTTTGTATTTGTATCAAACAATTTAAATATTGATTGAGGTTTAATTGTCGGTTTAGAACTATACTTGCAATGTGATTATTTTTGTGAAAATCTTTGCCGACATTTTTCCTCCGTCAAATTTTTGGCGCCGTTGCCGGGAAATTTCAAATGTGTGCCTTATTATTGGTTATTGTGAATATTGTGAATACGTTTGTCTTTTGTTTCTTTGTTATTTTTTGATAATTTTAGGAGTTTATTTTCATTATTTTTTGTTAGTATTTGTTTTTATTTTCTCTTGCTACTATGAATTCTCACCACTTTGGCTATGAGTTTAGTTCAAATTATGTTGTAGAGAATGGAAGCTACAATGAGAACATGCATCAAGGATGGACAATCAAAGGTGGGAGGAGCCTCAAGCTTATGGACAACCCTCTTGGCAACAACCTCCACCAACGTACTATGAGCAAGAGGCATTCCATGATTCATATGAAGACAATGAATATGGTGGGCCTCCTTGTAGTTACAAACAAGCCCCACCATATACCTATGAACCTCCTCCTCAACATATTTTTGAACCACCATACTCACAAGCCTCTTTCCACCATTCACCTCCATATGACCCCAACCCATATCCACTATACCAACCACCTTATAAGCCATCTGAGCCATACATAGAGTCACCCCAATTCCAACCCAATTACTCCCAAGAACCACCATCTCAATATACACCACCTCCAATGTATGTGAACTTTCAACCACAATATATATGATCCTAATTATGTTAACCAAGTAGAACAAGAGCCACAGGATTATTTCAAGGAAGCAATGGATCGACTTCAAGCAACCATCCATCAAATAGAGCGAGAGGAAAGCCAAAAAGTACACGAAACTCTCATGGCTAACAAATCTCAACTTGAGAACAAAGGACTGGAGTATGTTATGCAACAAGTGAAAAAGATGAAAAATGTTGAACCGCCACATCATTATCATGATAAACCACCCTCTTATCATGATCCTTTCCTCCCAAGCAATGAACCCTCATATCCAGTCCAATCTCCAATGGATGACACTCTTGGTGTTCTTCTTCAAGGGCAAAGAGAGATACAAAAGGAGGTACTAGAATTCACGGCTGCCTTGACCGAGGTAGTAGATAATTTAGCTTCACTGCGATTCAACAATCAAAGTACTCCCATGGCTACATGTGGAGAATCTAATGAGGAACGTAGCATGAAGTAGTGATTAGGAACTTCGGTGGAAAATGAGGAATGTGATTTTGTACTAGAATAATTGGAGGAAGCCATAATTATCGAAGAGGAAGAAGTGGTTAAAGACTTAGGAGATGTTGAGAGTCCATGGGAACCTCAAGTCATAGAGCCTCCTTCCAAGAAGTTTGAATTTGATGTTGAGGAGGGTGTACAACCTCCAAAGCATATCATGGTTGAAGATTTTGAGGAAGTTGATCAAGAGATGGATTCAATAACTGATGAATTTCTTACTACAATTGATTCATCCCCCATTGGAGTTGAAAAAGAGGTTAAGGAAGATAGTGCACCACTTCCAAGGCATATTCCATATGAAGAATTGGATGGAATAGATCAAGAGGCAAGTTCCCTTGGTGATAATGATCATGAATCAAGCCTTCCTAGTGATGAATGTGCATCCGTAAATGAACTCCTTGAGTTTGAAGAACCTTTCCCAATTGGTTTGAAGAATGATATGAAGATGGAAGTCTTCCGAAAGGGATGGACGGGAGTTGAACATGCCATCTACTCCTTCATTTGAGTGGGTAAAACTTATCTCTATTAGCTTTATTGTCCCACTTGAGTATGGTATTCTTAAAACGGATGGTCAACTTAGGAGGCTCTGTGGAATGAAGCGTAAGAGAAGGATATTTAGTAGTTAGAGTTGCAAATCAAGACTCATCAAGGTTGAGATTTCAAGAGCTAGATACAAGGGTTGGACTAGTGATCACTTGGTTGGATCTAAGAGAAGAGTTTGGTACCTCATTGAGAATTCGGATTGCCTGCCACCCGGTTGGAACAATGATGATCCACCTCAAGACGGGTGTAGAAACAAGATTTGGGATCCGGGCATAAAAGAGGATCAACTTTAGGAGCTCAAAGCTTGTGAAGAACTTCATCAAAGCTTGGTGAATTCACTTGGAAATGTTAGAGCTTATTCGAAGTCCAAGCATTGGTGGAAGTTTCAAGATGAGTTCAAGCACAAGCCACCATGACAAGAAGCTCACCAAATGTCCAACTTAAGGACTTTAACAAAAAGTGCTAGGTGGGAGACACCCCACGATGGTAAATTCTTCCTATTTTCTCTTTTATTTATATTGGTAATAAGTTGAATTTTCAATTTTAGTTGGGTTTATTTGATTTTCACTCATTTAATAAAGTTTGGCTTTACTTTGGTAGCTTGTTAGTTTATTTACAAAAAAAGGGCGCGCCACGTGTATGCGTCGATGCGTCAACGCAACCCCCATACATTTAGCACAATTTCTCCCTACGCGTATGCGTGCTTTATGCATACGCATCACCGTGCATTCTCTCCCTTCACGCATTTGCGTCAACGACGCATACGCGTCGATGCTTCTTTTGTCCACCCACGCGCATGCGTCAGCGACGCGTATGCGTGGATTTAAACTCGCTAATACCCTAGATGCGTGAGCCCTAGCCAATCGCGTCCCCTTCAACACTGAACGTCTCTTTCTCTTCTCCCTACAAAATCCAAAAAGCTCCACAGCTACCACTTCCGGTAACCATCAACCACCAGCCACCAGTCCGGCGACCAAACTACCGCCGACTGCCCTCTTCTTTCCCCTTCTCTCCTTCTTTTTCCTTCTTCCTCCTTTTCCCCCTTTCTCGGCCGTTCATCTTCTGTGCCACCGTAAAAACCGCTGTGGTCACACCCTTATCGCCAGCTGATGAGCGGATAATTTATACGCTTTTTGGTATTGTTTTTAGTATGTTTTTAGTATGTTTTAGTTAGTTTTTATTATATTTTTTTTATTTAAAATTCACTTTTCTAGACTTTACTATGAGTTTGTGTGTTTTTCTGTGATTTCAGGTATTTTCTGGCTGAAATTGAGGGACCTGAGCAAAAATCTGATTCAGAGGCTCGAAAGGGCTGCAGATGCTGTTGGATTCGACCTCATTGTACTCGAAGTGGATTTTCTGGAGCTATAGAAGGCCCATTGGTGCGCTCGCAATTGCTTTGGAAAGTAGACATCCAGGACTTTCCAGCAATATATAATAGTCCATACTTTGCTCGAGATTTGATGGCCCAAACTGGCGTTCCAAATCAGCTCAAGAATTCCCGGCGTTTAACGCCGGAACTGGCACAAATGCTGGAGTTAAACGCCCAAACTGGCACAAAAGCTGGCGTTTAACTCCAAGAAAAGTCTCTACACATGAAAGCTTCAATGCTCAGCCCAAGCACACACCAAGTGGGCCCGGAAGTGGATTTTTACGTCATTTATTCATTTCTGTAAACCCTAGGCTACTAGTTCTCTATAAATAGGACCTTTTGCTATTGTATTTTCATCTTTGGATCACTTTAGATCCTCGGATCATCTTTGGACGTCTAGTTCTTAGATCATGGGGGCTGGCCTCTCGGCCATGCCTAGACCTTGTTCTTATGTATTTTTAACGGTGGAGTTTCTACACACCATAGATTAAGGTGTGGAGCTCTGCTGTACCTCGAGTATCAATGCAATTACTACTATTTTCCATTCAATTCAGCTTATTCTTGTTCTAAGATATTCATTCGCACCCAAGAACTTGATAAATGTGATGATTATGTGACGCTCATCATCATTCTCACTTATGAACGCGTGCCTGACAACCACTTCCGTTCTACATGCAAACAAAGCTTGAGTGGATATCTCTTGGATTCATTAAGCAGAATCCTCGTGGTATACGCTAGAATCCATTGTCGGCCATTCTTGAGAATCCGTAAGGTCTAAACCTTGTCTATGGTATTCTGAGTAGGATTTAGGGATTGAATGACTGTGACGAGTTTCAAACTCGCGATTGTGGGGCGTTAATGACAGACGCAAAAGAATCACTGGATTCTATTCCGACAAGATCGAGAACCGACAGAGGAATAGCCGTGCTGTGACAGAGCGCGTTGAACATTTTCACTGAGAGGACGGGATTGTAGCCATTAACAATGGTGATGCCCAACTTACAGCTTGCCATGGAAAGGAGTAAGAAGGATTGGATGAAGACAGTAGGAAAGCAGAGAGACGGAAGGGACAAAGCATCTCCATACGCTTATCTAAAATTCTCACCAATGAATTACATAAGTATCTCTATCTTTATTTTATGTTTTATTTATCTTTTAATCATTAATCCTCCATAACCATTTGAATCCGCCTGACTGAGATTTACAAGATGACCATAGCTTGCTTCATACCAACAATCTCCGTGAGATCGACCCTTACTCGCGTAAGATTTATTACTTGGATGACCCAGTGCACTTGCTGGTTAGTTGTGTGAAGTTGTGATAAAGAGTTGAGATTGCAATTGAGCGTACCATGTTGATGGCGCCATTGATGATCACAATTTCTTGCACCAAGTTTTTGGCGCCGTTGCCGGGGATTGTTTGAGTTTGGACAACTGACGGTTCATCTTGTTGCTTAGATTAGGTATTTTTCTTCAGAATTTTTAAGAATGAATTCTAGAGTTTCAAGGTGATGTTCTTATCATCACAAAGGCTGATTGATTCTCATCAATTTAGCTATTGAATGTAATGTCTTGCTGAAGCTTGGCTAGCCATGTCTAATCTTTTTAGACTGAAGCTTTAGACTAACATTGCATGATTCCTGGAATTCTTATTAAAAATTTTGAATCTCTTTATTTTCTTTTCCATATAATTTTCGAAAAATACAAAAAAATTATAAAATCTTAAAACCAAAAATAATTTTATGTTTCTTGTTTAAGTCTAGTGTCTAATTTTAAGTTTGGTGTCCATTGCATGTTTTTTGTCTTCTAATTTTCAAAAATTACATGCATTATGTTCTTCATTGATGTTCAAGATGTTCTTGATGATTTCCTTGCTCTGATCTTTAAATTCTCTTGTCTTGAGTGTTTTGTTGTTTCTCATATATATTCTCAATTTGTTAGTGTCAATAGTATACAAACTTCTAAGTTTGGTGTCTTGCATGCATTGCTTATTTGATCTTAGTTTCATTTTGATTATTCCTCATCATTAAGAAAATCCAAAATTTTTTAAATTGTGTCTTTTCAAGTCAATAATACAGAGAATCGAAGATTCAGAATATACAGCAGAGGAATTACACAGAAAAAGCTGGGCGTTCAAAACCCCCAGTGAGGAAGGAAAACTGGCATTTAAACGCCAGCCAGGGTACCTGGCTGGGCATTTATCGCCCAAAAAGGTAGAGTTTTGGGTGTTAAACGCCAGAATGGATACCATTCTGGGTGTTTAATGCCAGGATGACACAAGAGGGAATATTTTGTTTTTAATTCATATTTTTTTTTCAAGTTTCCATAATTTTTCAAAATCAAATCTATTTCAAATCATATCTTTTCATTCATATATTTTCAAAATCAATTTCTTTCCATTTTTCAAAAATACTTGCTAACAATTAATGATTTGATTCAACATTTCAAGTATGTTGCCTTTTCTGTTGAGAAAGGTTTAATGTCTGAATCATATCTTTTAAATTTCTTGTTAGCCAAGTCATTAATTTTAAAAATCAAATCTTTTTAAATTGTTTTTCAATCATATCTTTTCAATCATATCTCTTTAAAACCATAACTTTTCAATCATATCTTTTTGATTTCTAATTTCAAAATCTTTTTCAAAAGTCACTTAATTCCTTTCCCACTCTTAATTTTTGAAAATCATCAATCAAATTTTCAAATTTTTTTTTTAATTATTTTAAAATCTTTTACTTTATTTTCGAAAATTCTTCCCCTCTTTTCACATCCTTCTATTTAAGGACTAACACTCCTCCACTATCACAATTCGAACTCTATCCCTCTTGATAAGTTCGAATTCTTCTACCTCCTCCTTCTATTCTTCTTTTCCTCTGACACCTCAAGGAATCTCTATACTGTGACATAGAGGATTCCATACTTTCTTGTTCTCTTCTCTTTCATATGAGCAGGAGCAAAGATAAAAGCATTCTTGTTGAAGCTGATCCTGAACCTGAAAGGACCTTGAAGAGAAAGCTAAGAGAAACTAAAGCACAACTCTCTCTAGAGGGCCTAATAGAGCTCTTCAAAGAAGAAGAAACCATGGCACCCGAAAACAACAACAATGCCAACAATGCAAGGAAGGTGCTTGGTGACTTTACTGCACCTACTCCCGACTTCTATGGGAGAAGCATCTCAATCCCTGCCATTGGAGCAAACAACTTTGAGCTTAAGCCTCAATTAGTTTCTCTAATGCAACAGAATTGCAAGTTTCATGGACTTCCATTGGAAGATCCTCATCAGTTTTTAGCTGAGTTCTTACAAATCTGTGACACTGTCAAGATCAATAGGGTTGACCCTGAGGTCTACAGACTTATGCTATTCCCTTTTGCTATAAGAGACAGAGCTAGGATATGGTTGGACTCACAACCTAAAGAAAGCCTGAACTCTTGGGAAAAGCTAGTCAATGCCTTCTTGGCAAAATTCTTTCCACCTCAAAAATTGAGTAAGCTTAGAGTGGAAGTCCAAACATTCAGACAGAAGGAAGGTGAATCCCTCTATGAAGCTTGGGAAAGATACAAACAATTGATCAGAAAGTGTCCTTCTGACATGCTTTCTGAATGGAGCATCATAGGTATCTTCTATGATGGTTTGTCTGAACTGTCCAAGATGTCATTGGATAGCTCTGCTGGAGGATCTCTTCATCTGAAGAAGACGCCTGCAGAAGCTCAAGAACTCATTGAAATGGTTGTAAATAACCAATTCATGTACACTTCTGAAAGGAATCCTGTGAACAATGGGACGGATCAGAAGAAAGGAGTTCTTGAGATTGATACTCTGAATGCCATATTGGCTCAGAATAAAATATTGACTCAGCAAGTCAATATGATTTCTCAAAGTCTGTCTGGAATGCAAGCTGCACCAGGCAGTACTAAGGACGCTTCATCTGAAGAAGAGGCTTATGATCCTGAGAACCCATCAATGGAAGAGGTGAATTACATGAGAGAACCCTATGGAAACACCTATAATCATTCTTGGAGAAATCATCCAAATTTCTCATGGAAGGATCAACAGAGACCTCAACAAGGTTTCAACAACAATAATGGTGGAAGAAACAGGTTTAGCAATGGCAAGCCTTTTCCATCATCTTCTCAGCAACAGACAGAGAATTCTAAGCTGAGCCACTCTGACTTAGCAACCATGGTCTCTGATCTAATCAAAACCATTCAAAGTTTCATGACTGAAACAAGGTCCTCCATTAGAAACTTGGAGGCACAAGTGGGTCAGGTGAGTAAGAAAGTTACTGAACTCCCTCCTAGTACTCTTCTAAGCAATACAGAAGAGGATCCAAAAGGAGAGTGTAAGGCCATCAACTTGGCCGAATTTGGAGAGGAGGAAGAGGCAGTGATCGCCACTGAGGAAGACCTCAATGGACGTCCACTGGCCTCCAATGAGTTCCCTAATGAGGAACCATGGGAATCTGAGGCTCACACTGAGACCATAGAGATTCCATTGGGTTTACTTCTGCCATTCATGAGCTCTGATGAGTATTCTTCCTCTGAAGATGACGAAAATGTCACTGAAGAGCAAGTTGCTAAGTACCTTAGAGCAATCATGAAGCTAAATGACAAGTTATTTAGTAATGAGACATGGGAGGATGAACCCCCTTTGCTCACCAAAGAACTGGATGACTTGACTAGGCAGAGATTACCTCAAAAGAGACAGGACCCTGGGAAGTTCTCAATACCTTGTACATTAGGCACCATGACCTTCGAGAAGGCTCTGTGTGACCTAGGGTCAAGCATAAACCTCATGCCTCTCTCTGTAATGGAGAAGCTAGGGATCTTTGAGGTACAAGCTGCAAGAATCTCACTAGAAATGGCAGACAATTCAAGAAAATAAGCTTATGGACTTGTAGAGGATGTTCTGGTAAAGGTTGAAGACCATTACATCCCTGCTGATTTCATAGTCCTAGAGACTGGGAAGTGCATGGATGAATCCATCATCCTTGGCAGACCCTTCCTAGCCACAGCAAAGGCTATGATTGATGTTGACAGAGGAGAATTGATCATTCAAGTGAATGAAGAATCCTTTGTGTTTAAGGCTCAAGGATATCCCTCTGTAACCATGGAGAGGAAGCATGAAGAGCTTTTCTCAAAACAAAGTCAAACAGAACCCCCACAGTCAAACTCTAACTTTGGTGTTAGGAGGCCACAACCAAATTCTAAGTTTGGTGTTGAACCCCCACATTCAAACTCTAAGTTTGGTGTTGGGAGGTTCCAACATTACTCTGAACATCTGTGAGGCTCCATGAGGGCCCACTGTCAAGCTACTGACATTAAAGAAGCGCTTGTTGGGAGACAACCCAATGTTATATTCTATGTTTCATTATTATTTTATGTTTTCTATAGGTTGATGATCATGTGAATTCACAAAAACAATTAAAAAAGTAAAAACAGAATGAAAAATAGAAAGAAAAATAGCACACCCTGGAGGAAAAGCTTGCTGGCGTTTAAACGCCACTAAGGACAGCAAATGGGCGTTTAACGCCCAGTCTGGCACCATTCTGGGTGTTTAACGCCAGAAAGGGGCACCAGACTGGCGTTTAACGCCAGAAAAGGGCAGCAGCCTGGCGTTTAATGCCAGGATTGGCAGAAAGGGCGTTTTACATGCCACTTGGTGCAGGGATGAGCTATCCTTGACACCTCAGGATCTGTGGACCCCACAGGATCCCCACCTACCCCACCTCTCTCTCTCTTCTTCACCCATTCACCAATCACCTCAATACCCCTTCCCCAAATAAACCCCTCACCTATCAAATCCCACCATTCTCTTCACCACTCACATCCATCCTTCAAAAAACCCCACCTACCCCACCATCCAAATTCAAACCACTTTCCCTCCCAAACCCACCCATAATGGCCGAAACCTACCCCCCTCTCCACTCCTATATAAACCCATCTTCACTCCTTCATTTTCACACAACCTAAACATTACTTCTCCCCCTTGGCCGAAACACAAAGCCCCCCTCCATCTCCTCTATTTCTTCTTCTTCTACTCCTTTCTTTCTTCTTTTGCTCGAGGACGAGCAAACCTTCTAAGTTTGGTGTGGTAAAAGCGTTGCTTTTTGTTTTTCCATAACCATTTTTGGCACCTAAGGCCGGAGAAACCTCTAGAAAGAGGAAAGGTAATGCAAAAGCTTCCACCTCCGAGTCATGAGAGATGGAGAGATTCATCTTAAGGGTGCATCAAGACCACTTCTATGAAGTTGTGGCCATGAAGAAGGTGATCCCCGAGGTCCCTTTCAAACTCAAAAAGAGTGAATATCCGGAGATCCAACATGAGATCCGAAGAAGAGGTTGGGAAGTTCTTACCAACCCCATTCAACAAGTCAGAATCTTAATGGTTCAAGAGTTCTATGCCAATGCATGGATCACCAAGAACCATGATCAAAGTGTGAACTCGGACCCAAAGAATTGGCTTACAATGGTTCGGGGGAAATGCTTAGATTTTAGTCCGGAAAATGTAAGGTTGGCATTCAACTTGCCCATGATGCAAGGAGATGAACACCCCTACACTAGAAGGGTCAACTTTGATCAAAGGTTGGACCAAGTCCTCATAGACATTTGTGAAGAGGGCACTCAATGGAAGAGAGATTCAAGAGGGAAGCCAGTTCAACTGAGAAGGCATGACCTCAAGCCCGTGGCTAGGGGATGGTTAGAGTTTATCCAACGCTCAATCATTCCCACTAGCAACCGGTCCAAAGCTACTATAGACCGGGCTATCATGATTCATAGCATCATGATTGGAGAGGAAGTAGAAGTTCATGAGGTTATATCCCAAGAACTTTATAAGGTGGCGGACAAGTCCTCTACCTTGGCAAGGTTAGCCTTCCCTCATCTCATTTGTCACCTCTGTAATTCAGTTGGAATTAACATAGAGGGAGACATCCTCATTGATGAGGACAAGCCCATCACTAAGAAGAGGATGGAGCAAACAAGAGATCCCACTCATGGACATGAAGAAATTCCTCATCATGAAATTCTTGAGATGCCTCAAGGGATGCACTTTCCTCCACAAAACTATTGGGAGCAAATCAACACCTCCCTAGGAGAATTGAGTTCCAACATGGGACAAGTAAGGGTGGAGCACCAAGAACATTCCATCCTCCTCCATGAAGTTAGAGAAGATCAAAGAATCATGAGAGAGGATCAACAAAGGCAAGGAAGAGACATTGAGGAGCTCAAGCACTCCATAAGATCTTCAAGAGGAAGAACAAGCCACCATAACTAAGGTGGTCCCGTTCTTTAATCTCCTTGTTCTTTATTTTTCTATTTTTCAAAAATTATGCTTTATGTTTTATTTATGTTTGTGTCTTATGATCATTAGTATCTTAGTGTCTATGCCTTAAAGTTATGAATGTCCTATGAATCCATCACCTTTCTTAAATGAAAAATGTTTTAATTACAAAAGACCAAGAAGTACATGATTTCGAATTCATCCTTGAAACTTGTTTAGTTATTTGATGTGGTGACAATACTTTTTGTTTTCTGAATGTATGCTTGAACAGTGCATATGTATTTTGAATTTGTTGTCCAAGAATGTTAAAATTGTTGGCTCTTGAAAGAATGATGAAATAGGAGAAATGTTACTGAGGATCTGAAAAATAATAAAAATGATTCTTGAAGCAAGAAAAAGCAGTGAATTCAAAAAAAAGAAGCAAGCAGAAAAAGCCAATATCCCTTTAAACCAAAAGGCAAGGGTAATAAAAAGGATCCAAGGCTTTGAGCATCAGTGGATAGGAGGGCCTACATGAATAATATCCTGGCCTAAGCGGCTAAACCAAGCTGTCCCTAACCATGTGCTTGTGGCGTGAAGGTGTCAAGTGAAAACTTGAGACTGAGCGGTTAAAGTCGTGATCCAAGGCAAAAAGAGTGTGCTTAAGAACCCTGGACACCTCTAATTGGGGACTCTAGCAAAGCTGAGTCACAATCTGAGAAGGTTCATCCAGTTATGTCTTTGTGGCATGTATGTATCCGGTGGTAATACTGGAAAACAGAGTGCTTTGGGCCATGGCCAAGACTCATAAAGTAGTTGTGTTCAAGAATCAACATACTTAACTAGGAGAATCAATAACACTATCTAGATTCTGAGTTCCTATAGAAGCCAATCATTCTGAACTTCAAAGGATAAAAGTGAGATGCCAAAACTGTTTAGAGGCAAAAAGCTACAAGCCCCGCTCATCTAATTGGAGCTAAGTTTCATTGACATTTTGGAGTCCATAGTATATTCTCTTCTTTTTATCCTATTTGATTTTTAGTTGCTTGAGGACAAGCAACAATTTAAGTTTGGTGTTGTGATGAGCGGATACTTTATACGCTTTTTGGCATTGTTTTTAGTATGTTTTTAGTATGTTTTAGTTAATTTTTATTATATTTTTATTAGTTTTTATTTAAAATTCACTTTTCTGGACTTTACTATGAGTTTGTGTATTTTTCTGTGATTTCAGGTATTTTCTGGCTGAAATTGAGGGACCTGAGCAAAAATCTGATTCAGAGGCTGAAAAGGGCTGCAGATGCTGTTGGATTCTGACCTCCCTGTACTCGAAGTAGATATCCAGGGCTTTCCAGCAATATATAATAGTCCATACTTTGCCCGAGATTTGATGGCCCAAACCGGCGTTTCAAATCAGCTCAAGAATTCCCGGCGTTTAACACCGGAACTGGCACAAAAGCTGGAGTTAAACGCCCAAACTAGCACAAAAGCTAGCATTTAACTCCAAGAAAAGTTTATAAACATGAAAGCTTCAATGCTCAGCCCAAGCACACACCAAGTGGGCCCGGAAGTGGATTTTTACGTCATTTACTCATTTCTGTAAACCCTAGGCTACTAGTTCTCTATAAATAGGACCTTTTGCTATTGTATTTTCATCTTTGGATCACTTTAGATCCTCGATCATCTTTGGACGTCTAGTTCTTAGATCATGGGGGCTGGTCTCTCGGCCATGCCTAGACTTGTTCTTATGTATTTTCAATGGTGGAGTTTCTACACACCATAGATTAAGGTGTGGAGCTCTACTGTACCTCGAGTATCAATGCAATTACTACTATTTTCCATTCAATTCAGCTTATTCTTATTCTAAGAGATTCATTCGCACCCAAGAACTTGATGAATGTGATGATTATGTGACGCTCATCATCATTCTCACTTATAAACGTGTGCCTGACAACCACTTCCGTTCTACATGCAAACAAGGCTTGAGTGGATATCTCTTGGATTCCTTAATCAGAATCTTCGTGGTATAAGCTAGAATCCATTGGCGGCCATTCTTGAGAATCCGGAAGGTCTAAACCTTGTCTGTGGTATTTTGAGTAGGATTCAGGGATTGAATAACTGTGACGAGCTTTAAACTCGCGATTGTGGGGCGTTAGTGACAGACGCAAAAGAATAACTGGATTCTATTCCGACATGATCGAGAACCGACAGAATAATAGCCGTGCTGTGACAGAGCGCGTTGAACATTTTCGCTGAGAGGACGGGATTGTAGCCATTGACAACAGTGATGCCCAACATACAGCTTGCCATGGAAAGGAGTAAGAAGGATTGGATGAAGACAGTAGGAAAGCAGAGAGACGGAAGGGACAAAGCATCTCCATACGCTTATCTGAAATTCTCACCAATGAATTACATAAGTATCTCTATCTTTATTTTATGTTTTATTTATCTTTTAATCATTAATCCTCTATAACCATTTGAATCCGCTTGACTGAGATTTACAAGATGACCAAGCTTGCTTCATACCAACAATCTCCGTGGGATCGACCCTTACTCGCGTAAGGTTTATTACTTGGACGACCCAGTGCACTTGCTGGTTAGTTGTGCGAAGTTGTGATAAAGAGTTGAGATTGCAATTGAGCGTACCATGTTGATGGCGCCATTGATGATCACAATTTCTTGCACCACCAGCGAACCACCATCTATCACCACTCTGAGCCACCTTCGCCGCTTCTGTGGCGCCATTCTTCAGCACTGCTCTCTCTTTCCCCCCTTCCAGTTTGCATTTCTGTTTCCGCTTTCGAACCCTTCCAGGATCTCCTATTTTCCCTTTCTGTGCTTGTTTTACTCTGTTTAAATAATTAGTTAGTATTACTTAATTTTGCTTAATTTAGCTAGTTAGAATTGCATGTTAATTGCTTAGGTTGTTAGAGAATTTGGACAAGAAGTTGATTTAGGTTTTTCTTGATTACTGCTACTGTTTGGGAATGACTAATTTTATGTCTGTAATTGGTTTTTAGTGTTACTGGTTGATTTGCCCTTGTGCTACATTAGTTTGCTTGATGCTGCTACCTAGCTATTCATTATTTTTTTTGTTCTTGCCGAGGTCTGTTATTTGATATGAGCAATTTCTGCACTGTGTTGCAACGATGACAATTTTGTTGTTGCTTTGTTCTTGCTTTGGTTTATGAATTTAAGTTGTTATTGTTGCTCTCTACTTGCTATATGCTACTGTTGATTGAAAGTGCTGCTCAATTTAGTTATTTGTCTCAGTTTCCATGAATCCTGATATAAAGCTTATGGTTGAGTTGTTTTGGATTCACATAAGCTGTTTGACTGCTGCTATGCTAATTTGAGTTGTTTTATTTTTCTTAATGTTGTCTGAATCATATGGATTTGCTGTTTCTTGTACCTGTTTGATTTATTTTGGATTCATATGAGTTGTTCTGCTGCTGATCGTTTGTCCGGAACGTCCTTTTTACTGCCAGAATGCTGCCCAAATTTTTTCTGAAAACTATTTTACTCTTAACTTCCACTCATGAATTGACTTTAGTACTTTTGACTTTTGATTTATTTGGTTTAAACCAAAGCCAATTCATGGGGTGATGGGTTGGCATTTTCGTTCCTTTTGGTTCCCTTTCTATTTGAAATACATTGTTGATGATTTCAATTCTTTTTGTGCTTCTTGAATTACATGTTTATCATCAATGACTTGCATTATATGCATGCATGTGAGCTTGCTTGTTCTTAAACTTTTTGAACTTCTTTTAGTTAGGAACTACATTACCATGCCACTAATTTTAACCCACTTCTCTAACTTTTAACTTACTTGACTTTCTAACTTTTCTTTTTAGTTTTTCCCATTTTCAAACTAAATCCTTTAGTTTCTTTCGAGACATGATACTTGTTGTTTCTTAACAAACAAGCATTCTGAATTTCATTGTATAGATTCTAGGATTGTAATTTATGATTGATTTTTTGAATCCTACCTTTCTTTCATTCCAACGATTTATCTTTTTTTTGCTCACTTTATGTTTTAGCTTTAACTCCTCTGTTGCCTATCTTCTATTTATTTTACTTATATCTAGTTTGCCTTTCTGTTTCTCTATTTTGATTTGATAATCTGTACCCTGGAAATTCTATTTTTCAGGATGTCTAATAGGAAAGAGAAAGGAAAGGCTAAGGCCAGCTCCAGTAAAAAGAAGAGAGGACAGTCATCCGTTATTCTATTGGATGAATTTTGGTGTGAAAAAAATTTTCTGATAAAGAAAAAGTTGATCAACTTGTACCTACTTCCGACTCAATCAAATTTGCCAAGCTTTACTGTGAACTTAGGTTTCTGGTATTTTTGGAAAAATAGAACCTCTACTTGGAAAAGAGGCTCAGAATACCAACTGAGATGAGAAAGTATACTGAACATCAGAGTGAACAGATAGGTTGGGTGTTTATGGATAGAGATATGGCGGATGTGAACGCATCATGGGTCCGTGAGTTCTATTCCAACTATTATCAGACGACCCTTGATGCAATTCAGCTTAGGGGCAAGTATATCTTGGTCACAAAGGATGCAATACAGGATATCTTCCACTTCCGGCCTAAAACAGATGATATAGATGGTTTTCAAAAGGCCGAGGAGCTATTCTATTTATGAGCTTTGATTAGGATGCCGTCTGGCGTACTATAGCCATTCATCTTCATGTTTCGTGGGCTTTGGGAAAGTTGAAGGAGACTCCACAGGGTATCAAGGTTGATTATCTCAATGATGAGGGATAGGCTGTAGCAACAGATACTGAGCAATTATGTTATGCCTAGTACTCACGAGTCAGAGGTGCCAGCAGCTATGATCCTTCTTATTTGGTGTGTCATGGAAGGAAAGGACCTATACCTTCCAAGACTCATCAGGAAGTGTATGTCTAGAGTCCATGTTAGAGGCACCTTGGCTTTTCCGTAATTGATCACTCAGATGGCCATTCGAGCTGAGGTACCCTGGGAGCACCAAGATGAGATACCACTGGTTGTCGACCGCAAGAAGGTGATTCCGCACGGTAAGCGATTTGGACCTCTAGGCCACAGACCACATACTACTACTCCCACTGAGGCGGCCAGATCCTCAACAGCACCTACAGCACCACCTACTTCAGCAGCATCTTCATCCACTTCTCAGCCAGTTTACCACCTTGTGCAGCACCTTTTTGAGCGCATTGATCAAATGGAGCGCCGCAATCAGCGACGCTAAAAGGAGTCAGAGCGTCGCATCCCATCTGAAGCTGATTATGACTACTGGGCATACTGACATCCCTCTGAGCTTGACACACCCTCAGAGCACTCTGAGGAGGAAGAGGAGGAGGACCAGCAGGAGGCACAGCATGAGGCAACTCAACCTGAGCATTTGACAGAGTCACAGACACCTGCAGCTGACAGCGGGCCAGTGCACGATGATCCTTCTCACTAGCCTGATTGAGAGCATCGAGGACAATGTTATGATTTAAGTGTGGGGAGGTCACCTTCGTCGGCAAAGTTATTTCGGGTGAACCATTCCATTTTAGACACCTTTATTTCGTTTTACTTTTCAGTGACTCGACCTAAGAGCATCTCCACCTAAGCACTCACCTTGGAGGCTCGCGTGTGGGCACAGATCATGTCCCGCTACATCTTCCTGAGCACTCATGAGTCCACGTTCACTGCTGACATGGCCGTTCTCGTCTGGTGCATTCTCAAAGAAAAACCTCTCAACCTGCCACGACTCATCCGACAGGCTATGGGCCGTGTGCAAATCGTGGGTAACCTACCTTTTCCTGCATTGGTTATAGACTTGGTATCTGTAGCGGGAGTCTCCTATCAGGCTACGGATATGAGGACCATGATTCCTAGGGATGACGAATTTATCTCGAATGGGAAGTATATCAGACCTCCAGCACCATCTGTGAGCCAGAATAAAGGCCCGTCCTTCGACGCCCCTTCAACTTCCGCCCTACCATCATCCACAACTCATGCAGCACCACCCACTAATCAGTTGCTACTTGAGAGATCCTTGAGAGGTTAGACCGACAGGGCCGGCAGATTGAGCAAATAGAGCGCTGCAACAAGCACCAATACAACCACTTGAAGGAGCTCGTTGTTAGTACTCACCCACCTCCGGAAGAGCTCCATACCCTGGAATCTATTTCACATGACAGCATGGAGAGCCATGATGAGACAGACAGAGGAAGTGATAATTCCAACCCCACTTTGCTCATCACTAATGACATGGAGGACTGTGCAAAGCTTTAAGTGTGGGGAGGTCGGTAACTGACTTCCGAAGGTAACATCTCTCTCTCTCAACATCAATATTTTATTTTTCTTTTATTAGATAAGATAACTTGGATGAGTAGTAGTTGCTTGCATTTAGGTGCTACTTGGTTGAAGTGATAAATTCTTTTTCAAGACACTATTTTATAGCATTTCACTAATTTGAATTAAATTTTTTGTTAAACTTGTTTGAAGATATTTATTTTGGAAGATGGTTTTAGAGCTCGAACACACAGAACTAGTGAGATTTTGAACCTATTTGATTGGTTGCATTTTATCAACCAATGTTTTATTTTGGTGTGTGTTGTTCTCTCTAAAATTGTGATCTATATCTTGCTTGACTCTATATTTCTATGGTTTGATGTATGCATACACTTATGTGATTGAGGCCATGTTTTACTTAGCTCACATACCCATATGGCCTTACCCTATCATTCCCCTTGCAAACTAATGTTGAGCCATTTTACCCCATTTATTCTTTATTTTAGCATATCATTAACTCTAAGCGGAAAACAATAAATGTCCCTAATTTGGATCCTTAATTAGCTTAGACTAGTGAGGTGTACATGAATTAAGTGTGGGAAAATTGAATTGGGGAATACATGTTTAGGAAATTGGGCATTTTATATTCTTATGTGAGAATGTGAATATAGTTGGGCACTTGTTCATGCAACTAACACTTTAATCATATGCACTACCTTATTTATGCATATAAAAAAAAAGAAGAAAAGAAAAAGAAGAAAAAAGAAAAAAAAAGAAGAAGCAATAAAAAGGGGACAAAATGCCCAAAGTGAAATAATTAAATTAATGCATATGATTTGTATTCAAAAGACATCAAGGTGCATGGATTTGTGAAAAAATAGTTAATGGGTGGCTAGGCTTTGCATCGTGATAACATGGAATGTCTTAAGTTAGGTGGGAAGTTTAGGTTAATCAAGGATTCGAATTTTAGTCCACTTAACCACATACATTCCTACCTTGATCTCAACCCCATTACAACTTGATGAGCAGATAATTTATATACTTTTTGGCATTATTTTTAGGTAGTTTTTGGTACGATTTAGTTAGATTTAGTATATTTTTATCAGTTTTTATGCAAAATTCATATTTTTGGACTTTACTATGAGTTTGTGTATTTTTCTGTGATTTCAGGTATTTTCTGGCTGAAATTGAGGGACCTGAGCAAAAATCTGATTCTGAGGTTGAAAAAGAACTGCAGATGCTGTTGGATTCTGACCTCCCTGCACTCGAAATGTATTTTCTGGAGCTACATAAGCCCAATTGGTGCGCTCTTAATTGCAATATATAATAGTCCATACTTTGCCCGAGATTTGATGGCCCAAACTGGCGTTCTGAGTCAGCATAAAAATTCTAGCATAAAACGCCCAAACTGTCACCAGAATTGGAGTTAAACGTCCAAAATGGCACCAAAGTTGGTGTTTAACTCCAAGAAAAGCCTATGCACGTGAAAGATTCAATGCTCAGCCCAAGCACACACCAAGTGGGCACCAGAAGTGGATTTCTGCATCATTTACTTATTTCTGTAAACCCTAGGTTACTAGTTCTCTATAAATAGGACCTTTTACTATTGTATTTTCATCTTTGGATCATCTTTTGATCTTTTGATCACTTTTGGGAGGTGATGAGCGGATAATTTATACACTTTTTGGCATTGTTTATAGGTAGTTTTTAGTAGGATCTAGCTACTTTTAGGGATGTTTTCATTAGTTTTTATGCTAAATTCACATTTCTGGACTTTACTATGAGTTTGTGTGTTTTTCTGTGATTTCAGGTAATTTCTGGCTGAAATTGAGGGACCTGAGCAAAACTCTGATAAAAGGCTGACAAAGGACTGCTGATGCTGTTGGATTCTGATCTCCCTACACTTGGAATGGATTTTCCAAAGCTACAGAACTCCAAATAGCGCACTCTCAACAGCGTTGGAAATTAGACATCCAGAGCTTTCCAGCAATATATAATAGCCCATACTTTATTCGTGATTAGATGACGTAAAATGGCGCTCAATGCCAATTCCATGCTGCATTCTAGAGTCAAACGCCAGAAACACGTCACGAACCAGAGTTGAACGCCAAAAACACGTTACAACTTGGCGTTCAACTCCAAAAGATGCCTCTGCACGTGTAAAGCTCAAGCTTAGCCCAAGCACACACCAAGTGGGCCCCGTAAGTGGATTTCTGCATCAATTACTTACTTCTGTAAACCCTAGTAGCTAGTCTAGTATAAATAGGACTTTTTACTATTGTATTAAGTGTCTTTGATTGTAAGGTCTTTTGACCATTCGGTCTTCTGATCATGTTTGGGGGGCTGGCCATTCGGCCATGCCTGAACCTTCATCACTTATGTATTTTCAACGGTGGAGTTTCTACACACCATAGATTAAGGGTGTGGAGCTCTGCTGTACCTCAAGTTTTAATGCAATTACTACTATTTTCTATTCAATTCAGCTATTCCTGTTCTAAGATATTCGTTGCACTTCAACATGATGAATGTGATGATCCGTCACACTCATCATCATTCTCACCTATGAACACGTGACTGACAACCACTTCCGTTATACTTTAGACCGGGCGCATATCTCTTGGATTCCTTAATCAGAATCTTCGTGGTATAAGCTAGATTGATGGCAGTATTCATGAGAATCCGGAAAGTCTAAACCTTGTCTGTGGTATTCCGAGTAGGATTCAGGGATTGAATGACTGTGACGAGCTTCAAACTCGCGATTGTTGGGCGTGATGACAAACACAAAAGAATCAAGGGATTTTATTCCAACATGATCGAGAACCGACAGATGATTAGCCGTGCTGTGACAGAGCATTTGGACCTTTTTCACTGAGAGGATGGGATGTAGCCATTGACAACGGTGATGCCCTACATACAGCTTGCCATGGAAAGGAATAAGAAGGATTGAAGGAAGGCAGTAGGAAAGCAGAGATCCAACAGGAACAAGCATCTTCATACACTTATATGAAATTCCCACCATTGAATTACATGAGTAACTCTATCTTTATTTTTTGCTTTATTTATTATTCGAAAACTCCATAACATTTACTATCTGCCTAACTGAGATTTACAAGATGACCATAGCTTGCTTCATACCAACAATCTCCGTGGGATCGACCCTTACTCACGTAAGGTATTACTTGGACGACCCAGTGCACTTGCTGGTTAGTTGTGTGGAGTTGTGACTAAGTGTGATTCACGTTTGAGAGCGCTACCAAGTTTTTGGCGCCATTGTCGATGATCACAATTTTGTGCACTAAGTTTTGGCACTATTGCCGGGGATTGTTCGAGTTTGGACAACTGACGGTTCATCTTGTTGCTCAGATTAGGTAATTTTCTTTTTTATTTTCTTTTCAAAAAGTTTTCAAAAATATTTTTCAAAATTCTCCCTCTATTTTCGAAAAATCCTTCAGAGTTTTTAAGAATGAATTCTAGAGTTTCAAAATGGTATGCTGAAGCTTGGCTAGCCATCAATCCTTAGACTAACCTGGTATGATTCCTGGAATTTTGATTGAGGACTTTGAATTCATTACTTCCTTTTTCCTATATGTTTTCAAAAAAATAAAATAAAATAAAAAAATTATAAAAATCAAAAATATTTTTGTGTTTCTTGTTTGAGTCTTGTGTCATGTTTTAAGTTTGGTGTTAATTGTATATTCATTTTGTTCTTGCAATTTTCGAAAATTCATGCATTCATAATGTTCTTCATGGTCTTCAAGTTGTTTTTGGTAAGTCTTCTTGTTTGATCTTGATGTTTTCTTGTTTTGTGTCTTTTATTGTTTTTCATGTGCATCTTTGCATTCATATTGTCTAAGCATTAAAGATTTCTAAGTTTGGTGTCTTGCATGTTTTCTTTGCATCAAAAATTTTTCAAAAATATGTTCTTGATGTTCATCATGATCTTCAAAGTGTTCTTGGTGTTCATCTTGATATTCATAGTGTTCTTGCATGCATCGTTGGTTTTGATCAAAAATTTTCATGTTTTGGATCATATTTGTGTTTTTCTCTCTCATCATTAAAAATTCAAAAATAAAAAAAATATCTTTTCCTTTTTTCTCTCAAAATTTCGAAAATTTGGGTTGACTTAGTCAAAAAAATTTTAAACTTAGCTATTTCTTATAAGTCAAGTCAAATTTTCAATTTTAAAAACCCTCTCTTTTCAAACTTTTTCAAAAATCAAATCTTTTTCATTTTTATCTTATGATTTTCGAAAATTTAAAAATATTTTTCAAAAATCTTTTTCTTAATTTTATCTTTATTTTCGAAAATTATGCTAAACAATTAATGTAATTGATTCAAAAATTTGAAGTTTGTTACTTTCTTGTTAAGAAAGGTTCAATCTTTAAATTCTAGAATCATATCTTTTAGTTTCTTGTTAGTCAAGTAATTAATTTTAATTTTAAAAATTAAATCTATCTTATCTTATCTTTTATATCATATCTTTTTCAAAATTTTATCTTTTTCAAAAATTTGATTTTAAAATATCTTTTCTAACTTTTTATCTTCTTATCTTTTCAAATTTGATTTTCAAATCTTTTTCAACTAACTATTTGACTTTTTGTTTTTTTCTTATCTTTTTCAAAACCACCTAATAACTTTTTTCTCTTTAATTTTCGAAAATACTTCCCTCTTTTTCAAAAAAAAATTCTTTTTTTATTTAATTAATTGTTTTAAATTTTAATTTTAATTTCATTTCTTATCTTTATTTTCGAAAATCATTTAACTTCTTTTCAAAATTTAATTTCGAAAATTTCTCCCTCTCTCATCTTTTCCTATTTATTTATTCATTTACTAACACCTGTCTTCACCTCTCTTCATCTCAAATCACTGCCCTTATCCTTACCTTTGTGTTTGGATTCTCCTTTTTTTATTCCCTTCTTCTTCTACTAATAATAAGGAACCTCTTTACTGTGACATAGAGGATTCCTCTTCTTTTTCTGTTCTCTTCTCTTTCATATGAGCAGGAACAAGGAAAAAGGCATTCTTGTTGAAGCTGATCCAGAACCTGAAAGGACTCTGAAGAGGAAACTAAGAGAAGCTAAATTACAACAATCCAGAGACAACCTTGCTGAAATTTTCGAACAAGAAAAGGAGATGGCAGCCGAGCCTAACAACAATAATGCAAGAAGGATGCTTGGTGATTATACCACACCTACGTCCAAGTTTGATGGAAGAAGCATCTTAATTCTTACCATAGGAGCAAACAATTTTGAGCTTAAACCTCAATTAGTTGCTCTAATGCAACAGAACTGCAAGTTTCATGGACTTCCATCAGAAGATCCCTACCAGTTCTTAACTGAGTTCTTTCAGATCTGTGAGACTGTTAAGACTAATGGAGTAGATCCTGAAGTCTACAGGATCATGCTTTTCCCTTTTGATGTAAGAGACAGAGCTAGAACATGATTGGACTCTCAACCTAAAGATAGCCTAGACTCCTGGGATAAGCTGGTCACGGCCTTCTTAGCTAAGTTCTTTCCTCCTCAAAAGCTGAGCAAGCTTAGAGTGGATGTTCAGACCTTCAAACAAAAAGATGGAGAATCCCTCTATGAAGCTTGGGAAAGATACAAACAGATGACCAAAAGATGTCCTTCTATTATGGTCTATCTGAGTTCTCTAAGATATCATTGGACCATTCTGCAGGTGGATCCATTCACCTAAAGAAAACGCCTGCAGAAGCTCAAGAACTTATTGACATGGTTGTAAATAACCAGTTCATGTACACTTCTGAGAGGAATTCCGTGAATAATGGGACGCCTCAAAGGAAGGGAGTTCTTGAAATTAATGCTCTGAATGCCATATTGGCTCAAAACAAAATGTTGACTCATCAAGTCAACATGATTTCTCAAAGTCTGAATGGATGGGAAAATGCATCCAACAGCACTAAAGAGGCATCTTCTGAAGAAGAAGCTTATGATCCTGAAATCCCTGCAATAGCAGAGGTAAATTATATGGGTGAACCTTATGGAAACACCTATAATTCATCATGGAGAAATCATCCAAATTTCTCATGGAAGGATCAACAAAAACCTCAACAAGGCTTTAATAATGGTGGAAGAAATAGTCTCAGCAATATCAAGCCTTATCCATTGGTGCACGAAATTGTGATTCAAACAATGGCGCCAAAAACTTGGTAGCACTCTCAAACGTGAATCACACTTAGTCACAACTCTACACAACTAACCAGCAAGTGCACTGGGTCGTCCAAGTAATACCTTACGTGAGTAAGGGTCGATCCCATGGAGATTGTTGGTATGAATCAAGCTATGGTCATCTTGTAAATCTCAGTTAGGCAAATAATAAATGTTATGGAGTTTTCGAATAGTAAATAAAGCAGAAAATAAAGATAGAGTTACTCATGTAATTTAATGGTGGGAATTTCAGATAAGTGTATGGAGATGCTTGTCCCTGTTGGATCTCCGCTTTCCTACTGCCTTCCTTCAATCCTTCTTACTCCTTTCCATGGCAAATTGTATGTAGGGCATCACCGTTGTCAATGGCTACATCCCACCCTCTCAGTGAAAAAGGTCCAAATGCTCTGTCATGGCACGGCTAATCATCTGTCGGTTCTCGATCATGTTGGAATAGAATCCCTTGATTCTTTTGCGTTTGTCATCACACCCAACAATCGCGAGTTTGAAGCTCGTCACAGTCATTTAATCCCTGAATCTTACTCAGAATACCACAGACAAGGTTTAGACTTTCTGGATTCTCATGAATGCCGCCATCAATCTAGCTTATACCATGAAGATTCTAATTAAGGAATCCAAGAGATATGCGCCCGGTCTGAGGTAGAACGGAAGTGGTTATTAGTCACGCGTTCATAGGTGAGAATGATGATGAGTGTCACGGATCATCACATTCATCATGTTAAAGTGCAACGAATATCTTAGAACATGAATAGCTGAATTAAATAGAAAATAGTAGTAATTGCATTAAAACTTGAGGTAAACCAGAGCTCTACACCCTTAATCTATGGTGTGTAGAAACTCCACCGTTAAAAATACATAGGTGATGAAGGTTCAGGCATGGCCGAATGGCCAGCCCCCAAACGTGATTAGAAGACTGAATGGTCAAAAGACCTTCCAATCAAAGACACTGAATACAATAGTAAAAAGTCCTATTTATACTAGACTAGCTACTAGGGTTTACAAAAGTAAGTAATTGATGCAGAAATCCACTTCTGGGGCCCACTTGGTGTGTTCTTGGGCTGAGCTTGAGCTTTACACGTGTAGAGGCTTCTTTTGGAGTTGAACACCAAGTTGTAACATGTTTTTGGCGTTCAACTCTGGTTCGCGACGTGTTTCTGGCGTTTGACTCCAGAATGCAGCATGGAACTGGCGTTGAGCGCCAGTTTACATCATCTAATCACGAATAAAGTATAAACTATTATATACTGCTGGAAAGCTCTGGATGTCTACTTTCCAACGATGTTGAGAGCGTGCCATTTGGAATTCTGTAGCTCTAGAGAATTCATTTTGAGTGTAGGGAGGTCAGAATCCAACAACATCAACAGTCCTTTGTCGGCCTTTTATCAGAGTTTTGCTCAGGTCCCTCAATTTCAGCCAGAAATTATCTGAAATCACAGAAAAACACACAAACTCATAGTAAAGTCCAGAAATGTGAATTTAGCAGAAAACTAATGAAAACATCCCAAAAAGTAGGTAGATCCTACTAAAAACTACCTAAAAACAATGCCAAAAAGCGTATAAATTATCCGCTCATCACAACACCAAACTTAAATTGTTGCTTGTCCCCAAGCAACTGAAAATAAATTAGGAAAAAAAGAAGAGAATATACTATAAATCCCAAAATATCAATGAATATTAATTCTAATTAGATGAGCGGGACTTGTAGCTTTTTGCTTCTGAATAGTTTTGGCATCTCACTTTCTCCTTTGAAGTTTAGAATGATTGGCATCTATTGGAAGTTAGAATTTCAGATAGTGTTTATTCATTCTCCTAGCTAAGTTTGTTGATTCTTGAACACAGCTACTTTTATGAGTCTTGGCCGTGGCCCTAAGCATTTTGTTTTCCAGTATTATCACCGGATACATAAATGTCACAGACACATGACTGGGTGAACCTTTTCAGATTGTGACTCAGCTTTGCTAAAGTCCCTAGTTAGAGGTGTCCAGAGCTCTTAAGCACACTCTTTTTGCTTTGGATCACGACTTTAACCACTAAGTCTCAAGCTTTTCACTTGGACATGCATGCCACAAGCGCATGGTTAGGGACAGCTTGATTTAGCCGCTTAGGCCTGGATTTTATTTCCTTGGGCCCTTCTATCCATTGATGCTCAAAGCCTTGGATCCTTTTTACCCTTGCCTTTTGGTTTTAAGGGCTATTGGCTTTTTCTGCTTGCTATTTCTTTTTCTTTCTATTTTTTTTCGTAAGCTTTTGCTTTTTCACTACTTTTTCTTGCTTCAAGAATGAATTTCATGATTTTTCAGATTATCAATAGCATTTTTCTTTGTTCATCATTCTTTCAAGATCCAACAATTTTAACATTCATAAACAACAAGATCAAAATTATGCACTGTTCAAGCATTCATTTAGAAGACAAGAAGTATTGTCACCACATCAATATAATTAAACTAAATTCAAGGATAATTTCGAAATTCATGTACTTCTTGTTCTTTTGAATTAGAGATATTTTTCATTTAAGAGAGGTGAAGGATTCATGGGATTATTTATAGCCTTAAGACATAGTTACTAAATATTAATGATCATGTAACAGAGACACAAATATAGAAGACATAATAAGCATAAAAACCGAAAAACAGAAAAATAAGAACAAGGAATGAATCCACCTTAGTGATGGTGGCGCTTTCTTCTTGAAGAACCAATGATGTCCTTGAGTTCTTCTATGTCTCTTCCTTGCCTTTGTTGCTCCTCCCTAGTGATTTTGGTGCTCTTATCCTTAGTTTCTCCCAATAGTTGTGTGGAGGAAAATGTATCCCTTGAGGCATCTCCGGGATTTCTTGGTGATGAGCTTCCTCATGCGTCTCTTGGGTTCCATGAGTGGGCTCTCTTGTTTGCTCCATCCTTTTCTTAGTGATGGGCTTGTCCTCCTCAATGGGGATGTCTCCTTTTATGATGAGTAACATAGATGGCAAATAAGATGAGGAAAAGCTAGCCTTGCCAAGGTAGAGGGCTTTTCGGCTATTTTGTAGAATTCAAGGGAGATGACTTCATGAACTTCTACTTCCTCTCCAGTCATGATGCTATGAATCATGATGGCCCGATCCACAGTAACTTTAGATCGGTTGCTAGTGGGGATGATGGAGTGTTGGATGAACTCCAACCATCCTCTAGCCACAGGCTTGAGGTCCAGTCTTCTTAATTTAACCGGCTTGCCTTTGGAGTCTCTTTTCTATTGGGCTCCTTCAACACATATGTCCCTAAGGACTTGGTCCAACCTTTGATCAAAGTTGACCCTTCTTGTGTAGGGGTGTTGATGGTGTTTTTGCGGAAAAATGAATTTCCAAACACATAGATCTAACCGGCAAGTATACCGGGTCGCATCAAGTAGTAATAACTCACATAGAGTGAGGTCAATCCCACAAGGATTGATGGATCAAGCAACTTTAGTGGGTGATTAGTTTAGTCAAGCTAACATTGAGTGAATTTTGTGAAGAGTGACCGACAGAAAGTAAATTGCAAGAATTAAAACTGCAGAAGCTAAATTGGACAGAAACTTAAATGGGCGGAAGCTTAAATGACAAGAAATGTAAATTCTAGTGAATGTAAAGGGGAGTGGGTGCTGGAAATTAAAGAAAGTAGTAAATTAGAACTCAGATCGATTGCAGAAAATTAAACTTGTAGGAAAAATAAATTGGAGGCAGTGCAAGAGAAAGTAAAAATTGTAGAGAATGAAATTGTAGCAGAAAAGTAAATCAGCAAGAAAACTCAATTCAATTATGAAATCTAAAAAGACAAGTGAGGATCTCAGGGAATCAATGAGACTAGAAAACAAGTCTAGATCTCAATTCCTTCCTTGATCCAATAGAGAAACAATTTGAAGAAGAAATAGAGATGGAAGCAGTAAAGAGAGCCTTGATTCAAATTACAATTCCTTGAATTATGCAGCAGAATAAAACAGAGAGATCTCAGATAGAAACTGAAACAGAATTTCTCCAATCTCAATCCAAGATTTAAAACAGGAAGGAAAACTAAGAGAGAGCTCTCTATCCTACTCCTAATGCTCCCTAGTGGAGCCAGCCTTTTCAATACTCTCTATTAGAGCCCCCCTCCTCTATGAAATGGAATTGATGCCTTTATATAGGCTTTACAAAGTAAAAATAAAAATGAAAGTGAAATTAAAGACAAATTACAATTAAATGAAATTCCTATTTTATCTATCTCTTGTGCATTTGAGTGATGATAATGGGCTTTGCTTGCTTTGGATTTGGGTTGAAGATGGCCTAGTTGATTGCTCTTGGACTTGGAAAGAAATCTGTTTGCAATTTGGACTTTGGAGCCTTTAAGTTTGAGTCAAAGTTTGAGGCAAACTTTAACTCAAACGTTGGCATGTTGGAAATTATGCAGAACGGTGCTCTTTCTGTCACTCACGTTTGAGTTCACGTTTGGGGTCAAACGTGAGCTCAAACGTGCTCCCTCCAAGGCCATTTTTGCAGCCAACGTTTGACCTCAAGTTTGAGGCAAACGTTGGCGCAAACGTTAGTCCTCTTGGGTGTGTAATTGTGCCAATGTTTGACCTCATGTTTGAGGCAAACGTTGGCGCAAACGTTGCTTCCTCCAGGGTTAATTTTTGAGCCAACGTTTGACCTCAAGTTTGAGGCAAACGTTGGCGCAAATATTGGGAACATTGCCAGTTTTGGAAGCTCGAACGTGCTGTCCACTCCATACTATCATATATTGTTGGAAAGCCCTAAATGTCTACTTTCCAATGCTGTTGAAAGCGCATCATTTGGAGCTCCACAGCTCGAGTTATACTCCATAGAAGGTGCAGAGGTCAGCTGGCCTTACTACATGTTGGTGTCATGTTTGTTTATGCACGTTTCGGGGCGGTTTTCTCCCTCAATTTTTATGTCCACCATGTAGTGCCATATATTCTTGGAAAGCTCTTGATTCCTACTTTCCAATGCTTTTAAAATCACTTCATTTGGAGCTCTGTAGCTCAAGTTATTCTTGTTGGAAGTATACCCCTTCAGGCTGTGGGGAGCAACGTTTCCAGTAACGTTGGAGCACCAACTTTGGCTCCAACGTTGCTTCCCTTTGCCTCCTTTCATGGCCTTCTTGTTGCCTCTTTGTCATCCCTTTTCTTAGCTTATTTTGTGCCTTTTTAGCTTCTTTTTCTTCTTATTTCCTACAAAATTTATAAAATCAAAGGATCAAAGAAATATACCAATTAAGCACAAAAGCAATCAATATTTAAGCACAAATAATCAATTTCTTGTGTGAAAAAGCATAGAAAAATATGACATGGTGACATGCCATCACAAAACCAAACTTAAACCTTGCTTGTCCCCAAGCAAGAAAAGAATCATGCAGTAGAGATTGACAATCCAAGGTAGGAAGAATAGCAACTCAATTTTCATGGTAAGCTAGTTTTCAACGCATGCTACAATCACAAAAGAAATGTAGATGATTGATGCTTCTATCTAGCTCAATTTATGAAATCTTTTTCTTATAATTCTTCCTTGAAACAAGCTTTTGATTTTTTTTTCTTTTTTTTTTTTTTGCTTCTCCTTTTGGGTACTTTGCCCCATGAGTTGATAACAAAGTTACGATTCTAAATGCTTTGTTTTCAAGTATTACCACTTGATACATAAGCACCACAAGCATTTGAATTAGAGGACTTCATTAAGCTCATTTTTTTCTTTTCTTGACCCTCTAATCATTGATGCTCAGAAACTTGAGCTTTGAGGGAGTGATTTTGCACTTGAGCCTAGCCTTGACTTCTAAGTGTTTTGTTTTCAGGCATTTGGCTTGATACATAAACACCACAAGCACTTAGCAACTAAATTGCCATTGGTACTCAAAGCCTTCAGCTTTCTCATTCTTTCCCTTTTTCTTTTCTTGCCTTATTTTGCATTTGCTTCTTCAAGGTTTTCATGATTTCAAAAGATTTCACAAAAATGCACTAGATGAAAACTTCAATTAAATAAAATCTAATGCAATTGAGCAACAATCAATCATACTAGCTTTCCAATACTTGTATGCACAAGCTAAATTCTTCTTTAATTCCTTGTTTGTTTATGATCATGATAATTTTTTGCTTTTGAATTCACAAAACTCAAGTTGGTAGTTATAATGTCACAGCAACATGTTACCATTTAGAAATCAAGCTATGCCTATTCATACCACACATGCATACAGAGAAGATAAAGACACTCATGTAATTTAAAGTGCTGAAAACAAATGAGAGGAAAAGGAACTTTACAACCTTGTAATTCATCTTCTCTATTGTTGTCATTTTCCTCCCATTCTTCTCTTTCCCATACCAAACTCAGAATACTTGCTCATCCTCAAGCAACTATTAGAACCGTGGCTATGGGGCTAACATGGATCATGAATGTCTTACACAAGAAATGTTAGTAGTACATGTATTTCAAGCAAGCAAAATTAAGAATAACTATCAAGGCATAGAGAAACAAAGACATTATGATTGCAGAAATAAGATGGTGTGCATGATACATTGCATAAAAATATAAGTGGCACCAAACTTAGTGTGACACTTTCACTTGGAATTGATGCAAGTATCCAGTAAAGGTTTGAAGCAAATTTTGTTGCATAGCAACACCAAACTTAGAATGCAACCATATGTCAATTTATTTGAATTAAAACTAAACAAGAGAAACTGTTATTTGTTGAATACTATCACCAAGCCAAGATTTGCCATGAATAAGGATCTCTTGGTGATGTATTAACAAAAACAGTTAATAAAATTAAACATAAAAAATAAAGAAGTGACTAAAACAAAGAGAATGCAAACGAAATGTCAAAACAAAAGAAAAATAATAATGCAAAGGCAATATGATTATGCAGACAAGTGATGTTGCTGGATGAGTTGCATAGAAAAAATAAGTGGCACATCAAACTTAGAATCTTAGTGTGACACTTTCATGTAGAATTGATGCAATCATCCAAAGGAATTGAAAACAATTTATTGCAGGGCAACACCAAACTTAGAATGTGATCATATGCTAGTTTATTGAAATTTAAACAAGGCAAGGAGAAGGAACGTTACCTACTGTTTACCTATTCTTCACTTTCTTCCTCTTCTTCCAGTTTGTTAAGAGGAATGATTCCAAGAGCGGAGAAGTTTCAGCTATTGTCCCCTGTCTTGGTCTCCTTTCAGCAAGCTTCCTTGTGAAATTGGCTTGATTGATCTTGCTTGCTGGATCAGGGGGAGGATTGTTTGCAGTTGACCTTCTCTTGAATGTTGTCCTTGGTATCTTGGTCACAATCTTCTTCTTGGTGCTTTTGTTAATTGCTTTCACTTCTTGGATGTCAAGACATGGTTGCTATGTGATTATTGGAGTGATTTCTTCATTAAGAGCCTCTTGAATTGGTGGTTCCATGAGTCCTTCCACTTTGCACTTCTCTGTTTCAATTGAGTGTGACTTCTTTTGAGTGTCTTCGTCACTTTCTTGCTCCTTCACTCCTTCCCTTGTCACCTCAAGTGCAGTTTCATTTTCAACCACCTCGTTCTTCATTGAAATTTTGCTTGATATAGAGGCTTCCTCATCTTGCCCTTCCACTTTCTTTGTTGCACCTAACAATTGATCTAACATCACTTTCAAGTTTGTGAAGGATTTCTCTTTTTTTTCCAGAATTTCTTTTCCTCCTTCCAACATCTTTTGAGCATGGACTCAATCCTTGAGAGTCCTTGGCTTGTTGATGTTTGTGTTGGTTGTGAGTCTTGGGATGGATTTTGTGTTTGAGGCATAGTTAATTGATGAAGAATTTTCAAATGTATAACTGGAAGGTGAGGTTGGGCTTGACTGCTCAGAATTTGCAGTTTCTTGGTTATACTCCCAGCCACCATGAGAATAATTACTTGAATCATTTTGTGATGGTGAGAGATATCCCATCTGATTTTCTTGCTCATCTTGTGGTTCTAAAGCATTTCTCCATGGATTGGAGTGCTTAGAATTTGTATTTTCTTGGTGATATTCCGAGTCACCATTAGAGATTGGTGATGGTGGGTGATATCCCATAAAATTTTTTTTTGACCATAAGATGAGTTAAACTCCATTTATATTTTGTAAAATGCAGCATCAATGAAAATTGAAATTCATGTCACAGAGGAAGAATTTCTTAGTGAGGCAATAACTCAAGCACCTTGCTATCAACTTAAAACAGAGAACAAAAACAAAGAAAATGCTTGATCTAGACTTCTCACCCACTTAATCATTGTTGATCTAATCAACCCCCGGCAACGGCGCCAAAAACTTGATGGTGTTTTTGTGGAAAAACGAATTTCCAAACACATAGATCTAACCGGCAAGTATACCGGGTCGCATCAAGTAGTAATAACTCACTTAGAGTGAGGTTGATCCCACAGGGATTGATGGATCAAGCAACTTTAGTGGGTGATTAGTTTAATCAAGCTAACTGATGAGCGGATAATTTGTATACTTTTTGGCATTGTTTTTAGTATGTTTTTGTTATGATCTAGTTAGTTTTTAGTATATTTTTATTAGTTTTTTAGTTAAAATTCACTTTTCTGGACTTTACTATGAGTTTGTGTGTTTTTCTGTGATTTCAGGTATTTTCTGGCTGAAATTGAGGAACCTGAGCAAAAATCTGATTCAGAGACCAAAAAAGACTGCAGATGCTGTTGGATTCTGACCTCCCTGCACTCGAAGTGGATTTTCTGGAGCTACAGAAGCCCAATTGGCGCGCTCTCAACGGCGTTGGAAAGTAGACATCCTGGGCTTTCCAGCAATATATGATAGTCCATACTTTGCCCAAGATTTGATGGCCCAAACCGGCGTTCAAAGTCACCTTAAGAAATCCCAGCGTTAAACGCTGGAACTGGCACCCAAATGGGAGTTAAACGCCCAAACTGGCACTAAAGCTGGCGTTTAACTCCAAGAGGAGTCTCTGCACGAAATTTGCTTCATTGCTCAGCCCAAGCACACACTAAGTGGGCCCGGAAGTGGATTTTTATGTCATTTACTCATTTCTGTACACCTTAGGTTACTAGTTCTTATAAGTAGGACCTTTTACTATTGTATTAGAGGACTTTGGTAGCTATCTTCGTTTTGTATGCTATCTTAGATCATTGGGAGGCTGGCCATTCGGCCATGCCTAGACCTCATGCTTATGTATTTTCAACGGTGGAGTTTCTACACACCATAGATTAAGGTGTGGAGCTCTGCTGTACCTCGAGTATTAATGCAATTACTATTGTTCTTCCATTCAATTCCGCTTGTTCTTTGTCCAAGATATCATTTGTTCTTCAACTTGATGAAGGTGATGATTGTCACGAATCATCACCATTCTCACCCATGAACAAAGTGACTGACAACCACTCTTGTTCTACAAGCAACTAAGGCCATAGTGAATATCTCTTGGATTCCTGATTGCACGATGCATGGTTGATCGCCTGACAACCGAGTGCTCGCCTGACAAACGAGCCAACCATTCCGTGAGATCAGAGTCTTCGTGGTATAGGCGAGAACTGATGGCAGCATTCAAGAGATTCCGGAAGGTCTAACCTTGTCTGTGGTATTCTGAGTAGGATTCAATGACTGAATGACTGTGACGTGCTTCAAACTCCTGAGGGCGGGGCATTAGTGACAGACGCAAAAGAATCACTGGATTCTATTCCGGCTTGATTGAGAACCGACAGATGAATTCCGCTATGCTGTGATAGAGCATATGCAATCGCTTTCACTGAGAGGATGGGAGGTAGCCACTGACAACGGTGAAACCCTTGCTTAAGCTTGCCATGGAAAGGAGTAAGAAGGATTGGATGAAGACAGTAGGAGAGCAGAGAGACGGAAGGGAAGGCATCTTCATGCGCTTATCTGAAGTTCCTACCAATGAATTACATAAGTATCTCTATCTTTACCTTTGTGTTATTTTCGTTCATCACCATTACTACTTGAGTTTGCCTGACTAAGATTTACAAGATGACCATAGCTTGCTTCAATACTAACAATCTCCGTGGGATCGACCCTTACTCGCGTAAGGTTTATTACTTGGACGACCCAGTGCACTTGCTGGTTAGTTGTGCGAAGTTGTGTAATGCCATGGTATTGAGCTACCACGTTGTTGGAGCCATTACTGGGGATTATGAGAGTTGTGAAAAAGTATTGTTCACAATTTTGCGCACCACTAACATTGAGTGAATTGTGTGAAGAGTGACCGACAGAAAGTAAATTACAAGAATTAAAGTGCAGAAGCTAAATTAGACAGAAACTTAAATGGGCGGAAGCTTAAATGACAAGAAATGTAAATTGTAATGAATGTAAAGGGGAGTGGGTGCTGGAAATTAAAGAAAGTAGTAAATTAGAACTCAGATCAATTGCAAAAAATTAAACTTGCAGGAAAAATAAATTGGAGGCAGTGCAAGAGAAAGTAAAAATTGTAGAGAATGAAATTGTCGTAGAGAAGTAAATCAGCAAGAAAACCCAATTCAATTATGAAATCTAAAAAGACAAGTGAAGATCTCAGGGAATCAATGAGACTAGAAAACAAGTCTAGATCTCAATTCCTTCCTTGATCCAATAGAGAAACAATTTGAAGAAGAAATAGAGATGGAAGCAGTAAAGAGAGCCTTGATTCAAATTACAATTCCTTGAATTATGCAGCAGAATAAAACAGAGAGATCTCAGATAGAAACTGAAACAAAATTTCTCCAATCTCAATCCAAGATTTAAAACAGGAAGGAAAACTAAGAGGGAGCTCTCTATCCTACTCCTAATGCTCCCTAGTGGAGCCAGCCTTTTCAATACTTCTATTAAAGTCCCCCTCCTCTATGAAATGGAATTGATGCCTTTATATAGGCTTTACAAAGTAAAAATAAAAATGAAAGTGAAATTAAAGACAAATTACAATTAAATGAAATTCCTATTTTATCTATCTCTTGTGCATTTGAGTGATGATAATGGGCTTTGCTTGCTTTGGATTTGGGTTGAAGATGGCCTAGTTGATTGCTCTTGGACTTGGAAAGAAATTCGTTTGCAATTTGGACTTTGGAGCCTTTAAGTTTGAGTCAAAGTTTGAGGCAAACTTTAACTCAAACGTTGGCATGTTGGAAATTATGCAGAACGGTGCTTGATAAACTACTATTTTATGGTTTATCTTGTGCTCAATTGAGTGGATTTTATCAACTCTTTACCCTGTTATTCATACTATTTGCATGTTTTACATTTCCCTTCCTAATTATGTGCTTTGATTGAAAACATGCTTCTTTGGACTTATATTTGCTTATTATTAATCCTCTCTTATCACCATTAGATGTCTTGATATGTGTGTTAAGTGTTTTCAGAGATTACAGGGCAGGAATGGCTTAGAGGATGGAATGGAAGCATGCAAAAGTAGAAGGAATACAAGAAGTTGGAGAAACTGCTAAGCTGTCCAGCCTGACCTCTTCGCACTCAAATGGCTATAACTTTAGCTACAGAGGTCCAAACGATGCGGTTTCAGTTGCGTTGGAAAGCTAACGTCCGGGGCTTCGATTTGATATATAATTTGCCATAGTTGCCTCGACGGCAGGTGACGCGAACGCGTGGGTCACACGGACGCGTGACCTGGCAGGAACGCAACCCGCGCGGCCGCGTGAGTCATGCGGCCGCGTCACTTTTCCGCAACCTGTACGGACCAGAAAGCGCTGGAAGTGACTTCTGGGCTGTTTCTGTCCCAGTTTTCGGCCCAGAGAACACAGATTAGAGGCTATAAAGTGGGGGAATGCATCCATTCATCATCAGGTTCTGATCAAGCATTCATAATTCTCTTTTTATTATTTTAGATGTAGTTTTCAGAGAGAGAGGTAGCCTCTCTCTTAGGATTAGGATTAGAAATTAGGATTTTTAGAAACTAGGATTTAGGATTTCTCTTAGTTTTACGAGTGACTCTCAATCACAGGCTCTTTATTTTTATTGAATTTATGAACTCTTCCATGTTACAGATTACTCTTTTAAATTAATGTTATTTGAGGTATTTCAGTTTAATATCGCTTTCTTTTATTTACATGATTATTACTTCCCATCTAAAAGCATTTTTATTCCAGCAACTTCAATTTTCTTTCCTTTTGGTCTTGGTTAAATAATTGGTGACTCTTGAGTTATCAAACTCATTGTTAGTTGAGAATTAGAATTAATTCATCCACTTAACTTACCTTCATAGTTAGAGGTTAACAAAGTGGGAGAAAAACCCAATTCTCATTACAATTGATAAGGATAACCAGGATAGGACCTCCAGTTCCCATACCTTGCCAAGAGTTTATTTTATAGTTATTTATTTATTTTTCTTATTATTTTTTGTGCAACATACTGCCCCCTTACCTCCTAAACCCCAGTTTACAACTCATAACCAATAATAAGAACATACCTCCCTGCAATTCCTTGAGAAGACGACCCGAGGTTTAAATACTTCGGTTATCAATTTATTTAGGGGTTTGTTACTTGTGACAACCAAAACGTTTGTACGAAGGGATTTCTGTCGGTTTAGAGACTATATCTAAAACGCGACTGTTTTTATGAAATTCTTTACTGGCAAAAATCCCAACGTCAAAATGGCGCCGTTGCCGGGGAATTGCAAATGTGTGCCTTATTATTGGTTATTGTAAATATTTTTCAAAAAAATTAAAAAAATATTTTTCTTTTACTTGTTTATTTGTTTCTCCTTTTTCCCCCTTAATTCTGATAACTACTATGAATTCTCACCCCTCTCGCTTTGAGTTTGGTTCTAACTTTGTTGAAGGAAATAGAAACCACAGCAGGAATACGCATCAAGGTCAGACCAATCAAGGATGGATGGAGCCAAGAGGATCTAATCAACCCTTTAGGCAACAACACCATCCTAGATATCATGGACAAAGACCAGGCTACAATGCATCCCAAGCTGATAGATATGGTGGACCACCTTGTAGCTACCAACAAGCCCCACCCTATGCTCAGAGATCATCCTTTCAACACAACCTCAACCCGCCACACTCACGAGCCCCTTTCCACCATTCACCTCCATATGACCCCAATCCTTGTTCACCACACCAACCACCATATGAACCATACACAGAACTACCACCTCAATATACACCATCTCCTTATCATTATCAAGATAAACCACCTTCCTACCGTGAACCCTTTCTCCCAACAAATGAACCCTCCTATCCACCTTAAATCTCATTGGAAAAAGTAATTGCTGATCTAAACTCTACTATACGAGCTCTCGCCGCCCAAATCGGACCACCAAATACCTTCAACAATCAACCCTCAAGCTCTAATGTACTTCCTTTTCAACCACAAAATGATCTCTCCACCCCATCACCACCATCCATGGAAGAGCACCAACATCCATCAATCCAAGAGCAACATGATCCCACTGATACTATTGACATAGAACAAGAGAGAAGGGATCATCTTCGCGAATTCATACTTCATAAGGAGCTAGAGGAGGCACTAAGGGTGAAGGTAGTAGACACCCTTGAAGTTGACAGCATGGTTGAAGAACTAGTGAAAGAAGACAACAAGGAGGATTTTATGCTTAAAGGTAAAGAAATAGTTGGAAGGAAAATCATTGAGGATGAATATGATTGCATACTTAAATACCTGGATCAAGAAAGAAATCGATTACCTTTCCAACGTTCGGACATTCAAAGAACCCCCATGGTTTCATGTGGGAAATCTACTGAAGAATGTAGCAGGAAGGAGAAATTGGGCACTCAGGTGGATAGTGAGCTGCATGATTTGATATTGGAACAAGTGGAGGAAGCCGAAATTATTGAAGAAGAAGAGGAGGCAGTGGTTGAAGACTTAGGAGATGCTGAACCTCCATGGGAAAGTCAAGTTATAGAGAATCCTTCAAAGACGATTGAAGCTGATGTTGAGGAGGGTGTACAACCTCCAAGGCATATCACAGTTGAAGCCTTGGAAGAGGTTGATCAAGAGATGGAGATTCAAGAAGAAGAAGCACAACCTCCCATGCCCTTGGAAAGCAATGAAGAGGAGATTGAATTGGAAGAGAGCTACCAAGAGGAAGAGGTTAAAATTAAAAAAGCTTGCAAAGAGGTGGTAGTTATCCGAAAAGAGCACAAGGGAGTGGAGCTTGCAATCTCATTAAAAATACCTCCCTCTAAGTTGCCATCATCCTTCACAACATTCAAGTGGGTAAAATTCATATCCCTTAGCTTTCTAATTCCACTTGAATATGGGCTACTGGAGACGGATGGTCAACTTAGAGCTCTTTGTGACATTAAGAGTAAGCGGAAGATGGTCAGTGGTAAGAATTGTCCTGCAACGTTCATCATGGCTGGAAGCTCAAGGCTTAAATGCAAAGGTTGGTATAGAGCTCAACTGAATGGGTCTAGGAAGCTGTTTGGTTGCTGCAGTGAGAATTCAGATCACCTGCCACCCGGATGGAACAATATTACTCAACAAGAAGACGGGTGCAAAGCCAAGGTCTGGGACCCCGGAATCCATTCTACCACTCACCACTCTTGGGGCCTTGACACTTGTTTTAACTTGCTTGAAGGCTTTCTGCGCCTAGTTTGGGATCCCGGAGGCTATTGGAAGTACAAACATTGGTGGGGATTCCTGGATCAATACAAGCACAAGCTACCCTAGTAGGAAGCTCATCAAATGTCCAACTTAAGGACTTTAACTAAAAGTGCTAGGTGGGAGACAACTCACCATGGTATGATCGTTCATTTTTCATTTTTATTTAGTTTTATTTGCTTTTGAGTTTTATTTTATTTTATTATATTGAACCTGGAGTTTTGCATCACATTCATATTAACACTGCATTCTGCATTTTATTTCAAAAAAAAAAAAATTTGCTACGCGACACGACCGCATCAATGACGCGTCCGCGTCGCAAGGGGAGAAGAGAAAAATAAATACGAACAAAGAGTCACGCTGGAGCGTGGCTGGAGGCATGCCAATGACACAAATCAACCCACGCGACCGCGTCACCCACGCGGCCGCGTGCCTTGAAAATCGACGTCAAAAAGGTGCATGGCCGAAAGTTGTGCTGGAATTGGGCTGGACTCGTGCTAGAAGTCCAAGCCCTCCCACACGGCCGCGTCGTCTTTCAAAAATGGCCATCCACGCGATCGCGTCACCCACGCGACCGCGTCACCCAAAATTTGGCAAAATAAGATTTTGAACAGAGAGTTGTGCGAGCGCGAGGCTGCCCTCGCGCCAGTAGCATAAATTGAGTCACACGACCGCGTGACGGACGCGACCGCGTCGATTAACTTACAGCGCAAGTCACGCGACCGCGTGCCCCACGCGTCCGCGTCGCTTGCGCCGCACAGCTTATCCTAATTTGCCAAATATCTTATCTTTTCTTCCCCAATCCTAATTTCTTCTATCTTTTCTTCTTTCTTCTTTCCTTCTTACTTACCTCTTCTTCCTTTCTTTCACTTCTCATTCTTCTTTTCTTTCATTTTATTTCATTTATTTGCATACTTTCATTCATTGCATTATTTTCATTGGTGTTGGAATTTTATTTGGGTCATTATTTTTATGTTGCTTATGGATTGTTTGGGATTTGTTTAAACAATTACATATTATTATAAAGGGTTAATTGCATGTTCTAATTAATATTTTCCATACCTTATTTAACATGCATGCTATGTGTTTGTGAAAACGCCCATATGGCATTTTGCACTATTTTTAGATTTCTTCTAAATCTACTACTCTATATGCCTGCTTTACACAAAACCCCTTTTCTATTTTATTACTTAGATATAATTGTTTTTACAAACATCTTATTAATTTGAGCGACTTGGTAATCTAATTTGGACATTGAATGCTTGACCTATGATTCTCATGCCCTTTGTCGGCATGCCAATAAACACCTTGCATTCAATTTTCTTCACATGCACTTGCTCTATTTCCACTGTTGATTTGCCACATGTAGTCATGACCATGTGTTCACATCATTATCCATACCTGTGCATTGATTACCACCTTTCCTATTCCTCTCCTTGCTATAAACCTTGAATGCTAATGTCTTTTCTTGTTTCCTTTCAGGATGGCCACCAAGAAAGGTAAAGAGAACGCTACTCTTATACCATTGGCAAGGAAAGGAACACAAAGAGCACAAGCTGCGGGGCCACCCGCCCACCTGTACATCCCAGCATGCACCGAGGACGGTGCAATCTTTAAGTGTGGAGAGGTCGATACCGATCTCCGTGGCTCAGTTAGTCCCTTCTTAACACCAATCTTTGTTTTTCATTGTTACATTTGCATGTTTGATTGCATGTCTGTTTTATTTGTGCATATTTTACCACTTAATTGAAGTAATATTTTCTTTTTCAAGAGACTTTTTAGAGTATTTCACTAATTTAAATAAAACTTTTTGAAAAACTTGTTTGAAAAAATATTATTTTGGAACATAGTTTAGAGCTCGAACACAAAACCAGTGAGATTTTGAGCCTATTTGATTGGTTGCATTTTATTAACCAATATTTTATTTTTGGTGTGTGTTTTTTTCTCTTTAAAATTGTGATCTTTGTCTTGCTTGATTCTATATTTCCATTGTTTAATGTATGCATACACTTATATGATTGAGGCCTTGTTTCACTGAGCTTACATACCCATATGGCCTTAACCTTTTCATTATCTATTGCAAACCAATTTTTGAGCCTATTTTACCCCTTTGTTCTTTATTTTAGCACATCATTAACTCTAAGCGAAAAACAATAATGTCCTTAATTTGAATCCTTGGTTAGCTTAGACTAATGAGAATGCTTATGAATTAAGTGTGGGGAAAAGTGGGTTTAGAAACATCTGGTTTGAGAATTGAGTATGTTAGAATTTTCTGAAAATGTGAAAGAAATGTTTAGGACATGTTCATGCATTCAATAAATTAATCATATGCATTGAGAAAAATAAAAGAAAAAAATATATAAAAAAGAGCAAAATAAGTGAAAGGGGACAAAATGCCCCAAAGTAAGTGGTGAAAGCAATGCATATGAGTTGTACTTGAAATTAGAATGCATGAATATGTGGAAAACATAGTTATGAAATTCTGTCGGTTTAGAGACTATATCTATAACGCGACTGTTTTTATGAAATTCTTTACTGGAAAAAATTCCAACATCAGTGCTCTTTCTGTCACTCACGTTTGAGTTCACGTTTAGGGTCAAACGTGCTCCCTCCAAGGCCATTTTTGCAGCCAAAGTTTGACCTCAAGTTTGAGGCAAACGTTGGCACAAATGTTAGTCCTCCTGGGTGTGTAATTGTGTGTTTGACCTCAAGTTTGAGGCAAACGTTGGCGCAAATGTTGCTTCCTCCAGGGTTAATTTTTGAGCCAACGTTTGACCTCAAGTTTGAGGCAAATGTTGGCACAAACCTTGGGAACATTGCCAGTTTTGGAAGCTTGAACGTGCTGTCCACCCCATACTATTATATATTGTTGGAAAGCCCATAATGTCTACTTTCCAATGCCGTTGGAAGCGCATCATTTGGAGCTTCACAGCTCGAGTTATACTCCATCGAAGGTGCAGAGGTCAGCTGGCCTTACTACATGTTGGTATCATGTTTGTTTATGCACTTTTCGGGGAGGTTTTCTCCCTCAATTTTTATGTCCATCATGTAGTGCCATATATGCTTGGAAAGCTCTTGATTACTACTTTCCAATGCTTTTGAAATCACCTCATTTGAAGCTCTGTAGCTCAAGTTATTCTTGTTGGAAGTATACCCCTGCAGGCTGTGGGGAGCAACGTTTCCAACAACGTTGGAGCACCAACTTTGGCTCCAACGTTGCTTCCCTTTGCCTCCTTTCATGGCCTTCTTGTTGCCTCTTTGTCATCCCTTTTCTTAGCTTATTTTGTGTCTTTTTTGCTTCTTTTTCTTCTTATTTCCTACAAAATTTATAAAATCAAATGATCAAAGAAATATAACAATTAAGCACAAAAGCAATCAATATTTAAGCACAAATAATCAATTTATTGTATGAAAAAGCATAGAAAAACATGACATGGTGACATGTCATCAGGTGTGCATCTCGTTGCATCATGGGCAAGTTGAATGCCAACTTCACATTTTCCAGACTAAACTCTAAGTATTTCCCCCGAACCATTGTAAGATAGTTCTTTGGATTTGGGTTCATACTTTGATCATGGTTCCTAGTGATCCATGCATTGGCATAGAACTCTTGAACCATCAAAATTCCGACTTGTTGAATGGGGTTGCTCAGAACTTCCCAACTTCTTCTTTGAATCTCATGTCGGATCTCCGGAAACTCATTTTTCTTAAGCTTGAAAGGGACCTCAAGGATCACATTCTTCTTAGCCACAACATCATAGAAGTGGTCTTGATGGACTTTGGAGATGAATCTCTCCATCTCCCATGACTCGGAGGTGGAAGCTTTTGTCTTCCCTTTCCCTTTTCGAGAGGTTTCTTCGGCCTTAGGTGCCATCAATGGTAATGGAAAAACAATGGTGCCAAAAACTTGGTAGCGCTCTCAAACGTGAATCACACTTAGTCACAACTCCGCACAACTAACCAGCAAGTGCACTGGGTCGTCCAAGTAATACCTTACACGAGTAAGGGTTGATCCCATGGAGATTGTTGGTATGAAGCAAGCTATAGTCATCTTGTAAATCTCAGATAGGCGGATAGTAAATATTATGGAGTTTTCGAATAGTAAATAAAGCAGAAAAAAAAAGATAGAGTTACTCATGTAATTCAATGGTGGGAATTTCAGATAAGTGTATGGAGATGCTTGTCCCTCTTGGATCTTTGCTTTCCTACTGCCTTCCTTCAATCCTTCTTATTCATTTCCATGCAAGCTGTATGTAGGGCATCACCGTTGTCAATGGCTACATCCCATCCTCTCAGTGAAAAAGGTCCAAATGCTCTGTCACAGCACGGCTAATTATCTGTCGGTTCTCGATCATATTGGAATAGAATCCCTTGATTCTTTTGCGTTTGTCATCACGCCCAACAATCGCGAGTTTGAAGCTCGTCACAGTTATTCAATCCCTGAATCCTACTCGGAATACCACAGACAAGGTTTAGACTTTCCGGATTCTCATGAATGCCGCCATCAATCTAGCTTATACCACGAAGATTCTGATTAAGGAATCCAAGAGATATGCGCCCGGTCTAAAGTAGAACGGAAGTGGTTGTCAGTCACGCATTCAAAGGTGAGAATGATGATGACTGCCACGGATCATCACATTCATCATGTTGAAGTCCAACTAATATCTTAGAACAGGAATAGCTGAATTGAATAGAAAATAATAGTAATTGCATTAAAACTTGAGGTACAGCAGAGCTCCACACCCTTAATCTATGGTGTGTAGAAACTCCACCGTTGAAAATACATAAGTGATGAAGGTTCAGGCATGGCCGAATGGCCAGCCCCCAAACGTGATCAGAAGACCGAATGGTCAGAGACTAAACAGTCAAAAGATCCTGAATACAATAATAAAAAGTCCTATTTATACTAGACTAGTGATGATTGGATTTTTGATGGTATAGAATTTCACTATTGAAGTCTCGTTGCAAGTATAGTTTCTAAACCAACAATAATCCTTTCATACAAAAGATTGTTTGTCACACCAAACCCCTAAAATTAATAACCGAAGTATTCAAACCTCGGGTCGTTCTCCCTAGGAATTACAATAAAGTGTCATGTTATTGGTTATGAGTTATTTTTGGGGTTTTGATAAGAGACATGAAAGATAAATGGCAAAAAGTAAACTAATGGCTAAAAAGATCTTGGCAAGGGTTGGTGGTCAAGGATTTCTATCCTAATCACTATCCACAATATGAGAATTGGCAAGGATTAATCTCACTAAATCATCCTTTAACTAATAGTAAAGGAAAGTCAAATGAGCTATATCAATCCAAGTCCATAAGTCTTAATTCTCTACTAATCCAGTTAGTGAGAACTAGAGTCAATGGCTCCCAATCATCAATCACTTGGACATTAGTAACTCAAGAGTTCCTAAGTTACCTCTCCAAGCCAAGAGCATAAAATTCTATTCTAAAATCCAACCAAGCATTTCATCAAACACTTGGAAGGCATAAAAGGAAAGCATAGTAAAATTGCAAGAAAAGTAAATCTACACTACTCAATTGCAAGGAATTAAACAACAACAAATCAAATGAACAATAAAGAAACATAAATCATGAATTGCATTAAAGGAAAATAGAAGAACAAAAGTGCATCAACATAAAAGTAAAGAATTACAAGAATTAAATGCTAAACTAGAGAGAAGAGAAGTAGAAGAAGAAGAATTACAAAAGAAAAAGTAAATCGAAGCATGAAATTAACCTAGATCTAAGAGATCCTAATCTACCTCTAACCTAATTCTAGAGAGAAGTGAGAGCCTTTCTCTCTAGAAACTAACTCTAACTACTAAACTAAGCTAAACTAAACTAATGATAACTAACTTCTTCATCCCTCTTCAATCCTTGGCTTAAATAGCATCAGAAATGAGTTGGATTGGGCCCACAAGGCTTTTGAATTCGCTGGCCACGAGTTGCATTTTAAAAAGTGACATGCACCATCGGTGCATCTGCGTACCGTGCGCGTGCGCTCCCCTATGTGGGATGCAACTATGGCAAATCTTATATCGTTTCGAAGCCTCGGATGTTAGCTTTCCAACCCAACTAGAACCGCATTATTTAGACCTTTGTAGCTCAAGTTATGGTCGATTAAGTGCAAAGAGGTCGGCTTGACCGCTTTTGCGATTCCTACATTTCTTCATGAGTTCTCCATTTCTACATGCCCTTTTCTTCATTCCCTTGGTCCAATCCTTGCCTCCTAAATCTGAAATCACTTAGCAAACATATCAAGGCATCTAATGGAATCAAGGAGAATTAAATTTTGCTATTTTAAGACCTAAAAAGCATGTTTTCACTCTTAAGCACAATTAAAGGAGAAGTTATAAAACCATGCTGTTTTATTGAATAAATGTGGGTAAAAGGTCATAAAATCCCTTAAATGAAGCATAAGATAAACCCTACAAATGAGGTTTATCAACCTCCCCACACTTAAACCAAGCATGTCCTCATGCTTAAACCAAGAATGAAGTAAGGGTATGGCGTTTATTCAATGGAAACTAACTAAATGCAATCTACCTATATGCAACTATCTAAATGAATGCAATTGCTTGGTCATAATAAATCAATTCCCAAGAAGCATATATGCACAAGGGATAAGGACTAGCAAGTCTAATCCATAATTGAATTGAGTTATTAAATATTTTTACAAACTTGCATGAGAAGAGATGATCATAAGTGGAAACATGTAATTGAGCATCAAACCCTCACCGGATGTGTTTGCACTCTATTCGCTCAAGTGTTTAGGGTTGATTCTCTCAATTCTTTCCTAATCATGCTTTCTAAGATTTATTTTTCTTCTAACAATCGACATATATTTCATGCATGCATACATATATCATGAGGTCTTTTCATAGGTTGTAATGGGGTCTAGGGTCAAGGTAAGGATGCATATTTGGTCAAGTGAGCTTGAAATTTGAATCTTTGATAAGCTTAAACTTCCCACCTAGCCTATGACATCCTATACAATTAAGTTCTAACCTAACTACCCATTCTACTCACTTTTTCACATACTCATGTATTTTCTTTTTCATTTCATAACACATATGCATTGATTTTATTGAGCTACACATTGCTTTGGGGCATTTTGTCCCCTTTTTATTTCTTTCTTTTTTTTCTTCTTTTTTTTTTCTTTTTTTCTATTTTTTTCTTTTCTTTTCCATATTGTTTTTCTTTTTCTTTTGTTTTTCTCATTTTTTTTCTATATATAAGAGCATCAATGCATAAGGTTTTACATTTGATCAATATATTAGTATGTACCCAATTCTCAGTATTTTCAACAAAATACAAAATACACCCCTTTTTCCCAATCAATGTCCCAAGTTTTCCCACTCTTGAATGATGCTCACAAACACTAGCCTAAGCCAATCAAATATCCAAATTAAGGACATTTATTGTTTTTCGCTTTAAGGCATGTAATGTGTTAAATTAAGAACAAAGTAGGTAAATCGTAGGCTCAAATTTGGCTAACAAAGGAAGATAAAAGGTAGGCTATATGGGCAAGTGAGCTAATGAAATGATGGCCTCAATCATATAAATACATGTATACACAAAATAATGGAAATAGAGAATCAAACAAATCAAAGATTACAATCATAGAAAGAGAATAATGAGCACAAGAAGGAAAATAAGTGGTTATAAGATGTAACCACACTATTAGGCTCAAAACTCACTTGCTTGTGTTCTTAGCTCAAAATTCATGTTCCACAATATATATAATTCAAGCAAGTTCTATGAAAAGCTTTCACTCAAATCAATTGAGATGTCCTATAGATAGAAATCTTGAAAAAATTCATTGTTTTGACTAAGCTTATTGTGTATATGTATGCAAAAAATAAGAAAATGAAACAAAAATCCTAAGAGACCTAAAAATATATGAAATGCAAAAGTGTTGGGATTAGAAATTTGTCACCCAAAATCGCCGATCGGTCGGACGACCTCCCCACACTTAAAAGTTTGCACCGTCCTCGGTGCACTTAAAGATGAGCAAGGGGGTATGGCGAATCTCTGGATTGCTGCGTGTTCTTAGTCTTGCTTCCGTTATTGCTTGTGGTGCATTCGTCATGAAAAACAAAATTATAACACCATAAGATGAGACAATACAAAAGCACGGAAGCATACATTGTTGGAATAAGGTAAATCACTAGAATGAGGTGAGTGTGACATTAATGACGAATAAGTGTGTGAATTCTAAATTGCGCGGTTTAGAACACACATTAGCATAAAAGGGCAATGTCACAAAAGAAGCATGCACTTCACTTATCCTAGTGTGCTTGAGATGCTTTAAGTAAACTTGTAAGGTAAAACCAGCATTAAAGAAGCATGAAAGCATTTAAGTCAAACACATATGGATGCATATGATCATGAAATACAATGCATTAAGGTAATTGCACAACATCCATCAAGAGGTTGCCTAATCACAGAATAATGCTCAAACCACATGGTGGCCAAATCATGTAATTCAAGAAGAGTTACAAGCTCGAAGGCAATTCTCATCACTTGGTATTCTTAAAAGGTAAGCATGAAGAACTCAAAACCAAGTAGCAAAATATAACCTCAATCATAGAATCCAACAAAGGTTATAGACATAATGATGTTAAGATACATCCCCTTTTTAATACTCAACAGCAATTAATGATAAACAAGAATAACAATCCAACACTTGCGATGAAAAAGAGAAAATGAAATGAAAAATTAACTAAAACTAACTATCAACTAATTAACTAACTAATTAGTTAACTAAAATAAATGGTTGTCAATGGTGTTTGGAAGTGTTGGATGAGAGGTAGAAGAAGGGAAGAAGAAAGGAGAAGGGCAGAAATGGAAGGAGGAGAAGAAAAGAAATGTAGTGAAAGAAGGACATCCACGCGTACGCACGCATGGAGCGCGCGCGCGGGTGGTGGTGCAATGAATACGACGCGTACTCGTACAGAGTGCGTCCGCGTCGATGGATTATTCCGAGAGTGGCGCGTACGTGGCAGGTGTGCGTACGCGCGAGTTGGTTTGTGCCTCAGGCCCAATTTCTGCACAGTGCAGGCCTAACTCTCGGGTCAATGTAGGGAAGGTGGAACTTCTCAATCCACGCGTACGCATCATGTGCACGACTGTGTGGGTAGGGAAAAATGCTTGATGCACGCGTACGTGTGCAGTGCGCGTACGCGTGGATGGTGCTCTGTTTTTCAAAATTTGTCTTTGTTTTTTTTTTTTTGCACCAATCTAAGCATTCTAAACCTCCAAACAGCTACCAAAACACCATAAAACGTTATTTAACATATTATACTACCAATCAAACTCAACAAATCAACCAAAAACATGAATTTAAACTAATCACTAATATGTACAAAAAGAGAAAATGAAAAGAATTTACCATGGTGGGGTGTCTCCCACCTAACACTTTTGTTTATTGTCCTTAAGTTGGACTTATAGGGAGCTCTTCTCAAGGTGGCTTGTGCTTGTACTCATCTTGGAACTTCCACCAATGCTTAGACTTCCAAAAAGCTCCATCATTTAAGATCAATATCGCCAAGCTTTGATCCTCTTCTTGTAATCCGGGATCCCACACTTTATTTTCACACCCATCTCCAAGTTGATTATCATTAGTTCATGTGGGTGGTGAGCAAAGTGAATTCTCAAAGAAATGACCAAACATCATCCTAGACCCAAGCAATCTAGTTCTACACCAACTCTTGCTATTAAGCTTTGAACATGTAACCATGGTGAACCTAGAATGCCATTTCCAACCACTAACAATCTCCTTTTTACTCTTAAAGCCACAAATATATCTAAGTTGACCATCCGTTTCAAGCAAACCATATTCAAGGGGAATAATAAAGCTTCAGTATAAGGAATTTACTCACTTGAATGAGAGAGTGGATGGTGGTGGCTTGGGGAGAGGTATTTCCAATGTGCTAGTAAGTTCCACTCCCTTATTTTCTTCCTTGATTGCCTCCACCTCTTCACAAACTTCTTCACTTTCAATCCTTTGTTCATCATTTTCATCCCACTATTCTCCATCACTCAAATCATAAATGGGAGGATGAGAGAAATATACCTCCATATCACTTTCAAATTCATTGGGAGAAGGTTCTTCAAATTCAAAGGATTCTTCACCAAGAAGATTGGATACATGATCTTCATCACCAAGGAAACTCAATTCTCGCTTCACTCTTTCTATGTCTTCATTCAAAAGTTGCCTTGGAGGTTGTGCACTCTCCTCCTCAACATCAAATTCACTCTTCTTGGAAGGATTTTCTATGATTTTAGCTTCCCAAAGAGGTTCCACATCTCCTAAGTCTTCAACCACTTCCTCCTTTTCTTCAATAATCATAGGCTTCTCCAATTGCTCTAATACAAAGTAACATTCCTCTTTCTCCACCGGAGTTTTCAATCTCTCCTTCATGCTATGCTCTTTAATTGATTCTCCACATGTGACCATGGGAGTGCTTTGAGTGCTCAAGCATTGGGAGGCTAAAATGCTTACTACCTTGGTCAAGGTAGCCATAAATTCTAGTGTCTCCCTTTGCATTTCTCCTTGCCCTTGAGGTATAAGGCTAAGGATTTCATCCATTGAGGATTGGGGTGGATAAGAGGGTTCATTGTCTTGGAGAAAGGGTTCATTATAGGAAGGTGGTTCTTCTTGGTAGAGTTGTGGTGGTTCAATGTTTTCCACTCTTTCCACTTGTTGCACAACACACTCCATGGTTGCTTGAAATTGATCCAATGCTTCCTTGAGACGATCTCTTGACTCTTGTTCCACTTGGATAATATGATTAGGATCATGTGGCTCTTGAATCAATGGATATGAGTATTCTTCCATGGGAGGTTGTGGTGGAAAGTAGTATTCATCTTGTGGTTGAAAATTTTTATATATTGGAGGTGGTTTATCTTTGTAATAATATGGAGGGGGTGGCTCTTGAAAATGTTGATGTTGGAGTGGTGGTGGCTCTATGTGTGGTTCATATGGCTCATATGGTTGTTGGTAGGATGGATATGGATTAGGGTCATATAAAGGTGGTTGGTAAGAAGGGGCTTGTGAGTATGGTTGAGGGTTATGTTGAGGGTATGGATCATAGGCATATGGTGGTGGTTCTTGAAAGTCACAAGGTGGTTCACCATAGCCATTGGATTGATATGCATCATAGAATGGCTTTTCTTCATAGTGCATTGGTGGAGGTTGTTGCTAAGAGGATTGATCATATGCATATGGCTCCTCCCACCTTTGGTTGTCCCATCCTTGATACACATCTTCATTATAGTCCTCATTACCTACAACATAGTTGTAACTACACTCATAGGCAAAGTGAGAATTCATAATGAAAAGAGAAAGTAAAATTCAAAAGCTAATAGAAATTAAGAGAAACAAAATTCTACAAATAGCAAACAAAGCAAAAAAAGCAAGATATTCACACTATTCACATATGTATAATAACCAATAACATAACACCATTGCAATTCCCCGGCAACAGCGCCATTTTGATGATTGGATTTCGGATGGTATAGAATTTTACTATTGAAGTCTCGTTGCAAGTATAGTTTCTAAACCAACAATAATCCTTTCATACAAAAGATTGTTTGTCACAAGTAACAAACACCTAAAATTAATAACCGAAGTATTCAAACCTCGGGTCGTTCACCCTAGGAATTACAATAAAGTATCTTGTTATTGGTTATGAGTTATTTTTGGGGTTTTGATAAGAGACATGAAAGATAAATGGCAAAAAGTAAACTAATGGCTAAAAAGATCTTGGCAAGGGTTGGTGGTCAAGGATTTCTATCCTAATCACTAACCACAATATGAGAATTGGCAAGGATTAATCTCACTAAATCATCCTTTAACTAATAGTAAAGGAAGGTCAAATGAGCTATATCAATCCAAGTCCATAAGTCTTAATTCTCTACTAATCCAAATAGTGAGAACTAGAGTCAATGGCTCCCAATCATCAATCACTTGCACATTAGTAACTCAAGAGTTCCTAAGTTACCTCTCGAGGCCAAGAGCATAAAATTCTATTCTAAAATCCAACCAAGCATTTCATCAAACACTTGGAAGGCATAAAAGGAAAGCATAGTAAAATTGCAAGAAAAGTAAATCTACACTACTCAATTGCAAGGAATTAAACAACAACAAATCAAATGAACAATAAAGAAACATGAATCATGAATTGCATTAAAGGAAAATAGAAGAACAAAAGTGCATCAACATAAAAGTAAAGAATTACAAGAATTAAATGCTAAACTAGAGAGAAGAGATGTAGAAGAAATAGAATTACAAAAGAAAAAGTAAATCAAAGTATGAAATTAACCTAGATCTAAGAGATCCTAATCTACCTCTAACCTAATTCTAGAGAGAAGTGAGAGCTTCTCTCTCTAGAAACTAACTCTAACTACTAAACTAATCTAAACTAAACTAATGATAACTAACTTATTCTTCCCTCTTCAATCCTTGGCTTAAATAGCATCAGAAATGAGTTGGATTGGGCCCACAAGGCTTTTGAATTCGCTGGCCATGAGTTGCATTTTAAAAAGTGACATGCACCATCGGCGTGTCCGCATACCGTGCGTGTGCGCGCCCCTATGCGCGATGCAACTATGGCAAATTTTATATTGTTTCGAAGCCCCGGATGTTAGCTTTTCAACCCAACTAGAACCGCATCATTTGGACCTATGTAGCTCAAGTTATGGTCGATTAAGTGCGAGGAGGTAGGCTTGACAGCTTTTGCGATTCCTACATTTCTTCATGAGTTCTCCATTTCTACATGCTCTTTTCTTCATTCCCTTGGTCCAATCCTTGCCTCCTAAATCTAAAATCACTTAGCAAACATATCAAGGCATCTAATGGAATCAAGGAGAATTAAATTTAGCTATTTTAAGACCTAAAAAGCATGTTTTCACTCTTAAGCACAATTAAAGGAGAAGTTATAAAACCATGCTATTTCATTGAATAAATGTGGGTAAAAGGTCATAAAACCCCTTAAATGAAGCATAAGATAAACCCTACAAATGGGGTTTATCAACTAGCTACGAGGGTTTACAGAAATAAGTAATTGATGCAGAAATCCACTTCCGGGGCCCACATGGTGTGTGCTTGGGCTGAGCTTGAGCTTTACACGTGCAAAGGCTTCTTTTGGAGTTGAACGTCAAGTTGTAACATGTTTGATAAACCCCATTTGTAGGGTTTATCTTGTGCTTGATTTAAGGGATTTTATGACCTTTTATCCACATTTATCCATTGAAATAGCATGGTTTTATAACTTCTCCTTTAATTGTGCTTAAGAGTGAAAATATGCTTTTTAGGACTTAAAATAGCTAAATCTAATTCTCCTTGATTCTATTAGATGCCTTGATATGTTTGCTAAGTGATTTCATATTTAGGAGGAAAGGATTGGACAAAGGGAATGAAGGAAAAGCATGTAGAAATGGAGAACTCATGGAGAAATAAAGGAAACGCAAAAGCTGTCAAGCCGACCTCTTTGAACTTAATCGACCATAACTTGAGCTACAAATGTTCAAATGATGCGGTTCCAATTGGGTTGGAAAGCTAACATCCGGGGCTTCGAAATGATATAAGATTTGCCATAGTTGCATTGCGCATAGGGGCGCGCACGTGCATGGTACGCTGACGCGCCGATGGTGGCACATGATCCACTTAATGCAACTCGTGGCCAGCGATTTTAGAAGCCTTGTGGGCCCAATCCAACTTATTTCTGATGCTATTTAAGCCAAGGATTGAAGAAGGATGAGGATGTTAGTTACCATTAGTCATAGTTTAGTTTTAGAAGTAGTTTCTAGAGAGAGAAGCTCTCACTTCTCTCTAGGATTATGATTAGGATTAGGTTTAGTTCTTAGATCTAGATTTTAATTCATCTTCTTCTACTTCTATCTTCTCAATTCCTTGTTGTTACATTCATTCTTCTTCCATTCTTTTGTTGTAATTTCCTTTATGTTGTTCTTGTGTTTTGTTGTAGATCTACTTTTATTTCTTCTACTCTCTTTCAATTCAATCAAGGTAATTCATAATAAATGTGTTTCTTTTGATTGTTGTTGTTAATTCCTTTCAATAATTGTTGTTAGATTTCATTCTTGTTGTCAATTTACTATGCTTTTCTTTTGTGCCTTCCAAGTGTTTGAGAAAATGCTTGGTTGGATTCTAGAGTAGAGTTTTATGTTCTTGGCTTGGAAAGGTAACTTAGGAACTCTTGAGTTACTAATGTCCAAGTAATTGATGATTGGGATCTATTGACTCTAGTTCTCACTAATTGAATTAGTGGAGAGTTAGGACCTATGGACTAGGATTGATATAGCTCATTTGACTTTTCTTTACTACTAGTTAGAGGATGATTTAATGAGATTAATCCTTGCCAATTCTCATATTGTGGTTAGTGATTAGGATAGAGATCCTTGACCACCAACCCTTGCCAAGACCATTTTAGGCCTTAGTTTACTTTCTTGCCATTTATCTTTCATGTTTCTTATTAAAACCCCAAAATTAACTCACAACTAATAACAAAACACTTCATTACAATTCCTAGGGAGAACGACCCGAGGTTTGAATACTTTGGTTATTAATTTTAGGGGTTTGTTACTTGTGACAAACAATCTTTTGTATGAAAGGATTATTGTTGGTTTAGAAACTATACTTGCAACGAGAATTCATTTGTGAAATTCTAAACCGTAAAAAATCCAATCATCAAAAATGGCGCCGTTGCCGGGAAATTGCAATGGTGTTATGTTATTGGTTATTGTGTATATGTGAATAGTGTGAATATCTTGCTTTTTGCTTTATTTGCTAGTTGTAGAGTTTTGTTTCTCTTGTTTTCTATTAGCTTTTGATTTTTATTTTCTCTTGCTACCATGAATTCTCACTTTGGCTATGAGTGTTATTACAACTATGTTGTAGGAAATGAGAACTTCAATGAGAATGTGTATCAAGAATGGGATAATCAAAGGTGGGAGGAGCCATATGCATATGATCAATCTTCATGGCAACAACCTCCACCAATGCACTATGAAGAAGAGCCATTCTATGATACATACCAATCCAATGGCTATGGTGAATCTACTTGTGACTTTCAAGAACCACCACCATATGCCTATGATCCATACCCTCAACATAATTCTCAACCAAACTCACAAGCCCTTTTTACCAACCACCTTCATATGACCCTAATCCATATCCATCACACCAACCAACTTTTGAGCCATATGAGCCATATATGGAACCACCACAATATCAACCCTTTCAAGAGCCAACTCCATACCATGGCCAAGATGAACCACCTCCGTTATATGAAAATTTCCAACCACAAGATGAATACTACTTTCCACCACAACCTTCCATGGAAGAATATTCATGTCCATTGATCCAAGAGCAATATGATCCTAATCATGATATCCAAGCGGAACAAGAGTCAAGGGATCATCTCAAGGAAGTATTTGATCAATTTCAAGCAACCGTGGAGTATGTTGTGCAACAAGTGGAAAAAGTGGAGAATGTTAAACCACCACTCCCTAATTATGATGAACCACCTTCCTATTATGAACCCTTCCCCCAAAATGATGAACCATTCCATCCACCCCAACCTCTAACGGATGAAACCCTTGGTGTTCTTCTTCAAGGACAAGAAGAGATGACAAGGGATGTGCAACAATTCATGACCGCCTTGGATGAGGTGGTAAACCGGCTAGCATCCCAACTTTTGGACACTGAAGGAACTCCCATGGATACATGTGGAGAATCTAAGGAAGAGCATAGCATGAAGGAGAGATTGGAAACTCCGGTGGAAAAGGAGGAAGGCTACTTTGTGTTAGAACAATTGGAGGAACCTATGACCATTGAAGAAGAGGAAGAAGTGGTTGAAGACTTAGGAGATGCGGAACCCCCTTGGGAACCTAGAGTTGAAGAAAACCTCTCCAAGAAGATTGAAGTTAATGTTGAGGAGGAATGTGCACAACCTCCAAGGCATATCCCATATGAAGACTTGGAAGGAGTGGCGCAAGAATTGAGTTCCCTTGGTGATGAAGATCAAGCATCGAATCCTAGTGGTGGTGAATCCTTTGAAATTGAAGAACCTTCTCTTGATGAGATAGAAAGCGATGTGGAGGTAGATTTCTCTCAACCTCCCATTTATGATTTAAGTGATGGAGACGAGTTAGATGAAATTGATGAACAAATGATTGAATTTGAAAAATCTTGTGAAGAGGTGGAAGTCCTTAGAAAAAGAAGGACGGAAGTTGAATATGCTTTGTCAAGATCTTTGGAAGCTTCTTTGCCTAGGTTGTCATCTATTCCTTCACTTGAGTGGGTAAAACTCATTTCTATTAGCTTTATTACCCCACTCGAGTATGGTTTACTTGAAACGGATGGTCAACTTAGGATGATTTGTGGGAAAAAGCGTAAGAGAAGAATGTTCAGTGGATGGTGTTGTAAATCAAGGTTCATTTTGGGTGATACCTCAAGGCTTAGATGCAAGGATTGGGCTAGTGCTCACTTGAAGGGGTCTAAAAGGAGAGTTTGGTATCACCTTGAGAATTCATCTTGCTTACCACCCGGATGGATTAATAATGATGATCAACTTTAAGACGGGTGTGAAAATAAAGTGTGGGATCCCGGATCAAAGAAAGAGGATCAACTTTGGAAGCCCCAAGCTTGTGAAGAACTCCATTAACACTTGGCTTAATCCATAAGAAATCTTGGGACACAATGGAGAACCAAGCATTGGTGGGAGTTCCAAGATGAATACAAGCACAAGCCACCTTGATGAGGAGCTTCCAATAAGTCCAACTTAAGGACAATAAACAAAAGTGCTAGGTGGGAGACAGCCCACCATGGTAAAATCTTTTCATTTTCTCTTTTGTACATATTAGTAGAATTAGTTTAATTTCATGTTCTGTTTAGATAGTTGAGTTTAATTGGTAGTTTAGTATGTTAAATAAGGGTTTCTGGTGTTTTGGTAGCTGTTTGGAGGTTTCGAATGCTTAGATTGGTGCAAAAACATAGCAAACTTTTTGAAAAACAGAGCACCATCCACGCGTACGCGCACTGCGTGCGTACGTGCACTTCAAGCATTCTCGACCACTTACGCGCACGCATACATGGCGCGAGCGCGTAGATGAAGAAGTTCCACTCCCAGCCAACAAACTCGGGAGTTAGGCCTTCACTATGCGAATGTTGAGCCCCAGGCCCAACACCATCCGTGCGTACGCGCACCTGGCACGTACGCGCCCATCATGCTACATTTGCAATGCACGCGCAAGCGCACATGCCGCGCGCGTGTCGATTAGGCCACCTGCACCCCTGGTATTTTTACCAGAGAGTTGTGCCAACGCTGGGCCAACATTGAGCTGCCGGCCTGACTAGCCACCCGTACGCACGCGCCATGCGTGCGTGTGCGTGGATGCCCTATCTTCCATCCATTTCTTTTCTTCTCCTCTTTCCATTTCTTTCCTTCTTCTTTCTTCTTCCCTCCTCCTACCCCTCATCCAACACTTCCAAACACCATTGATAACCATTTATTTTAGTTAGTTATTGATTAGTTAGTGAGTCCATTAGTTAGTTAGTTAGTTTTGCTTAGCCAGTCTTAGTTCAATTTTCATTTAGTTTTCTCTTTCTCATTGTAAGTGTTGGATTGTTATTCTTGCTTACCATTAATTGCTGCTGAGTATTGAAATGGGATGTTTTCTTAACATCATTATTTTTATAACCTTTGTTGGATTCTATGATTGAGGTTATATTTTACTACTTGGTTTTGAATTTTTCATGCTTACCTTTTGAAAATACCAAGTGATGAGAATTGCCTTCGAGCTTGTAACTCTTCTTTAATTACATGATTTGGCCACCATTGATTTGAGCCTTATTCTCTAATTAGGCAATTTCTTGATGGATGATGATGTGCATTTAGCTTAATGCATTGTATTTCATGATTATATGCATCCATATATGTTTGACTTGAATGCTTCCATGCTTCTTTAATGCTTGTTTTACCTTACAAGTTTACTTAAAGCATCTCAAGCACACTAGGATAAGTGAAGTGCATGCTTCTTTTGTGACATAACTTTTATGCTAATGTGTGTTTTAAACCGCGCAATTTAGAATTCACACACTTATTTGTCACTAATGTCACACTAATTCACTCAATCAATTCTAGTGATTTACCTCATTCCAACAATGTATGTTTCCTTGCTTTTATATCTTCTCATCTTATGGTGTTATATTTTTGTTTTTCATGAATGATGCACCGCAAGCAAAAAATGAAAGTGAAAGAAAGAACATGCAGCAATCTGGAGATTTGCCGTACCCCCTTGCTCATCTTTGAATGCACCGAGGACGGTGCAAACTTTTAAGTGTGGGGAGGTCGTCCGACCGATCGGCGATTTTGGGTGACATGTTTCTAATTCCAAAACTTTTGCATTTTATTCTAGGATTTTAGGATTTTTACTTGCATTTTCTTATTTTTGCATATATATACAAAATAAGCTTAGTCAAAATAATGAAATTTTTCAAGATTTCTATCTATAGGGCACCTCAATTGATTTGAGTGAAAACTTTTCATTAAACTTGCTTGAATCACACACACGCACACACACAAACACACACACACACACACACACACACATATATATATATATATATATATATATATATATATGTATGTATGTATGTATGTATTGTGGATCATATTTTTGAGCTAAGAACACAAGCTTGTGAGTTTTGAGCCTAATGGTGTGGTTACATCTTATAACCACTTATTTTTCCTTCTTGTGTGCAATTATTCTCTTTCTATGAATGTAATCTTTGATTTGTTTGATTCTTTATATCCATTATTTTGTGTATTTATGCATTTATATGATTGAGGCCATCATTTCATTTAACTCACTTACCCAAATAGCCTTACCTTTCATCTTCCATTGTTAGCCAATTTGAGCCTACGCTTAACCCACTTGTTCTTATTTTAGCACATTACAAGCCTTTAAGTGAAAAAGAATAATTGTTCCTTATTTGGATCTTTGATTAGTTTAGGCTAGTGTGTGTGAGCATCATTCAAGAGTGGGAAAACTTGGGACATTGGGTGAATAAAAGGGTGTATTTTGTATTTTATTGAAAATATTGAGAATTGGATACATACTCATATATTGATCAAATGTAAAACCTTATGCATTGATGTTCTTGTATATAGAAAGAAAAAAAAAGAAAATGAGAAAAAGAAAAAGAAAAGAAAAATAATATGGAAAAGAAAAAAAATAGAAAAAGAAAGAAAAAAAAGAAAAATAATAAAAAGGGGACAAAATGCCCCAAAGTGAAGCTCAATAAGATCAATGCATAAGTGTTGTGAAATGAAAAAGAAAATGCATGAGTATGTGAAAAGGTGAAAAATGGGTAGTTAGGCTAGCTTTGAAATTGTATAGGATGTCATAGGTTAGGTGGGAAGTTAATCTTATCAAAGATTCAAATTTCAAGCTCACTTAACCATATATGCATCCTACCTTGACCTTAGCCCCATTACAACCAAAGAAAAGACCTCATGATACTTGTATGCATGCGTGAAATATATGTCGATTGTTAGAAGAAAAACAAATCTTAGAAAGCATGATTAGGAGAGAATTGAGAGAATCAACCCTAAACACTTGAGCGAATAGAGCGCAAACACTACCGATGAGGGTTTGATGCTCAATTACATGTTTTCACCTATGATCATAATTTTCATGCAAGTTTGTAAAAATATTTAATAACTCAATTCAATTGTGGATTAGACTTGCTAGTTCTAGGCCTTATGCATATATGCTTCTTGAGAAATTGATTTATTTTGACCAAGCAATTGCATTCATTTAGATAGTTGCATATAGGTAGATCGCATTTAGTTAGTTCCCATTAAATAAATGCCATACCCTTACATCATTCTTGGTTTTAGCATGAGGACATGCTTGGTTAAAGTGTGGGGAGGTTGATAAAACCCATTTGTAGGGTTTATCTTGTGCTTGATTTAAGGGATTTTATGACCTTTTATCCACATTTATCCATTGAAATAGCATGGTTTTATAACTACTCCTTTAATTGTGCTTAAGAGTGAAAACATGCTTTTTAGGATTTAAAATAGCTAAATCTAATTCTCCTTGATTCCATTAGATACCTTGATATGTTTGCTAAGTGATTTCAGATTTAGGTGGCAAGGATTGGACCAAGGGAATGAAGGAAAAGCATGTAGAAATGGAGAACTCATGGAGAAATAAAGGAAACGCAAAAGCTGTCAAGCCTACCTCTTCGCACTTAATCGACCATAACTTGAGCTACAAAGGTCCAAATGATGCGATTCTAGTTGGGTTGGAAAGCTAACATCCGGGGCTTCAAAATGATATAAGATTTGCCATAGTTGCATCACGCATAGGGTCACGCACGCGCACGTTACGCTGACGCGCCGATGGTGGCACATGATCCACTTAATACAACTCGTGGCCAGCGATTTTAGAAGCCTTGTGTGCCCAATCCAACTCATTTCTGATGCTATTTAAGCCAAGGATTGAAGAGGGATGAGGATGTTAGTTACCATTAGTCATAGTTTAGTTTTAGAAGTAGTTTCTAGAGAGAGAAGCTCTCACTTCTCTTTAGGATTAGGATTAGGATTAGGTTTAGTTCTTAGATCTAGATTTTAATTCATCTTCTTCTACTTCTATCTACTCAATTCCTTGTTGTTACATTCATTCTTCTTCCATTCTTTTGTTGTAATTTCCTTTATGTTGTTCTTGTGTTTTGTTGTAGATCTACTTTTATTTCTTCTACTCTCTTTCAATTCAATCAAGGTAATTCATAATAAATGTGTTTCTTTTGATTGTTGTTGTTAATTCCTTTCAATAATTGTTGTTAGATTTCATTCTTGTTGTCAATTTACTATGCTTTTCTTTTGTGCCTTCCAAGTGTTTGAGAAAATACTTGGTTGGATTCTAGAGTAGAGTTTTATGTTCTTAGCTTGGAAAGGTAACTTAGGAACTCTTGAGTTACTAATGTCCAAGTAATTGATGATTGGGATCCATTGATTCTAGTTCTCACTGATTGAATTAGGGGAGAGTTTGGACTTATGGACTTGGATTGATATAGCTCATTTGACTTTCCTTTACTACTAGTTAGAGGATGATTTAATGAGATTAATCCTTGCCAATTCTCATATTGTGGTTAGTGATTAGGATAGAGATCCTTGACCACCAACCCTTGCCAAGACCTTTTTAGGCCTTAGTTTACTTTCTTGCCATTTATCTTTCATGTTTCTTATTAAAACCCCAAAAATAACTCACAACCAATAACAAAACACTTAATTACAATTCCTAGGGAGAACGACCCAAGGTTTGAATACTTCGGTTATTAATTTTAGGGGTTTGTTACTTGTGACAAACAATCTTTTGTATGAAAGGATTATTGTTGGTTTAGAAACTATACTTGCAATGAGAATTCATTTGTGAAATTCTAAACTGTAAAAAATCCAATCATCAGTGTTTTTGGCGTTCAACTCTGGTTCGTGACGTGTTTCTGGCGTTTGACTCCAGAATGCAGCATCAGCGCCAGTTTAGGTCGTCTAATCACGAATAAAGTATGGACTATTATATACTACTGGAAAGCTCTGGATGTCTAATTTCCAACGCCGTTGTGATTGCGCCATTTGGAGTTTTGTAGCTCCAGAAAATCCATTTCGAGTGCAGGGAGGTCAGAATCCAGCAGCATCAGCAGTCCTTTGTCAGCCTTTTATCAGAGTTTTTGCTCAGGTCCCTCAATTTCAGCCAGAAATTACCTGAAATCACAGAAAAACACACAAACTCATAGTAAAGTCCATAAATGTGAATTTAGCATAAAAACTAATGAAAAAATCCCTAAATGTAGCTAGATCCTACTAAAAACTACCTAAAAACAATGCAAAAAAGTGTATAAGTTATCCGCTCATCACAACACCAAACTTGAATTGTTGCTTGTCCCCAAGCAACTGAAAATAAATTAGGATAAAAATAAGAGAATATACTATAAATCCCAAAATATCAATGAATATTAATTCTAATAAGATGAGCGGGACTTGTAGCTTTTTGTCTGTGAACAGTTTTGGCATCTCACTTTCTCCTTTGAAGTTTAAAATGATTGGCATCTATAGGAACTTAGAATTTCAGATAGTGTTATTGATTTTCCTAGTTAAGTTTGTTGATTCTTGAACACAGCTACGTTTATGAATATTGGCCGTGGCCCTAAGCACTTTGTTTTCCAGTATTACCACCGGATACATAAATGCCACGGACACATGACTGGTGAACCTTTTTAGATTGTGACTCAGCTTTGCTAAAGTCCCCAGTTAGAGGTGTCCAGAGCTCTTAAGCACACTCTTTTTGCTTTGAATCACGACTTTAACCACTCAGTCTCAAGCTTTTCACTTGGACCTGCATGCCACAAGCACATGGTTAGGGACTGCTTGATTTAGCCGCTTAGGCCTGGATTTTATTTCCTTGGGCCCTCCTATCCATTGATGCTCAAAGCCTTGGATCCTTTTTACCCTTGCCTTTTGGTTTTAAGGGCTATTGGCTTTTTCTGCTTGCTTTTTCTTTTTCTTTCTATTTTTTTTCGCAAGCTTTTGCTTTTTCACTGCTTTTTCTTGCTTCAAGAATCAATTTCATGATTTTTCAGATTATCAATAGCATTTCTCTTTGTTCATCATTCTTTCAAGAGCCAACAATTTTAACATTCATAAACAACAAGATCAAAATTATGCGCTGTTCAAGCATTCATTCAGAAGACAAAAAGTATTATCACCACATCAATATAATTAAACTAAATTCAAGGATAATTTAAAAATTCATGTACTTCTTGTTCTTTTGAATTAGAAACATTTTTCATTTAAGAGAGGTGAAGAATTCGTGGAATTATTTATAGCCTTAAGACATAGTTACTAAATACTAATGATCATGTAACATAGACACAAATATAGATGACATAATAAGCATAAAAACTGAAAAACAGAAAAATAAGAACAAGGAATGAATCCACCTTAATGATGGTGGCACTTTCTTCTTGAAGAACCAATGATGTCCTTGATTTCTTCTATGTCTCTTCCTTGCCTTTGTTGCTCCTCCCTCATTGCTCTTTGATCTTCTCTAATTTCATGAAGAATGATGGAGTGCTCTTGATGTTCCACCCTTAATTGATCCATATTGTAACTCAAATTTTCAAGAAGTGTTGAGTTGTTCCCAATAGTTGTTGGGAGGAAAGTGCATCCCTTAAGGCATCTCCGGAATTTCTTGGTGATGAGCTTCCTCATGCGTCTGTTGGGTTCCATGAGTGGGCTCTCTTGTTTGTTCTATCCTTTTCTTAGTGATGGGCTTGTCCTCCTCAATGGGGATATCTCCTTCGATGATGACTCTAGCTGAGTAACATAGATGGCAAATAAGATGAGGAAAAGCTAGCTTTGCCTAGGTAGAGGGCTTTTCGGCTATTTTGTAGAATTCAAGGGAGATGACTTCATGAACTTCTACTTCCTCTCCATTCATGATGCTATGAATCATGATGGCCCGATCCACAGTAACTTCAGATCGGTTGCTAGTCGGGATGATGGAGCGTTGGATGAACTCCAACCATCCTCTAGCCACAGGCTTGAGGTCCAGGCTTCTTAATTGAACCGGCTTGCCTTTGGAGTCTCTTTTCCATTGGACTCCTTCAACACATATGTCCCTAAGGACTTGGTCCAAACTTTGATCAAAGTTGACCCTTCTTGTGTAGGGGTGTGCATCTCCTTGCATCATGGGCAAGTTGAATGCCAACCTCACATTTTTTGGACTAAAATCTAAGTATTTCCCCCGAACCATTGTAAGATAGTTCTTTGGATTTGGGTTCATACTTTGATCATGGTTCCTAGTGATACATGCATTTGCATAGAACTCTTGAACCATCAAGATTCTGACTTGTTGAATGGGGTTGGTCAGAACTTCCCAACTTCTTCTTTGAATCTCATGTCGGATCTCCGAAAACTCATTTTTCTTAAGCTTGAAAGGGACCTCAGGGATCACCTTCTTCTTAGCCACAACATCATAGAAGTGGTCTTGATAGACTTTGGAGATGAATCTCTCCATCTCCCACGACTCGGAGGTGGAAGCTTTTGTCTTTCCTTTCCCTTTTCTAGAGGTTTCTCTGGCCTTAGGTGCCATTAATGGTTATGGAAAAACAAAAAGCAATGCTTTTATCACACCAAACTTAAAATATTGCTCGCCCTCGAGCAAGAAAAGAAAGAATAGATGAAGAAGAAGAAGATATGGAGGAGATGGAGAGAAGGTTGTGTTTCGGCCAAGGTGGAGAAGAGAGGGTTGTGTTGTGTGAAAATAAAGAAGAATGGAGGGGTATTTATAGTGGAGGGAGAGGGGTTAAGGTTCGGCCATATTGGGTGAGTTGGGTGGGAAAGTGATTTTGAATTTTTGAAGGTAGGTGAGGTTTATGGGGAAGAGTGGATGGATGTGAGTGGTGAAGGGGGTAACTGGGAAGAGAGATTGAGGTGATTGGTGAAGTGTTTTGGGGAAGAGTGTTTATTGGAAAGAGAGGAAGAATGTTGAGAAGAGGGGAGAATATGGTAGGTGGGGATCCTGTGGGGTCCACAGATCCCGAGATGATCCTGCGGGGTCCACAGATCCTGAGGTGTCAAGGATTTACATCCCTGCACCAATTAGGCGTATACAATGCCTTTGCATGCAATTCTGGCGTTTAAACGCCGAGGTGATACATGTTCTGGGCGTTCAACGCCCAACTGCAGCATGTTTCTGGCGTTGAACACCAGTTCCATGCTTGTTTCTGGCGTTCAGTGCCAGCTCTCCTCAGGGTATATTCCTGGCGTTTAAACGCCAGATACTGCTTGTTTCTGGCATTCAACACCAGATCCATGCTCTGTTCTGGCATTGAACGCCAGCCAGATACTCCTTACTAGCGTTTAAACGCCAGTAAGTCCTTCCTCCAGGGTGTGATTTTTCTTCTGCTATTTTTGCTTCTGTTTTTAATTTTAATATTTTTTTCATGACTTCACATGATCATGAACCTAATAAAACATAAAAGAACAATGAAAATAAAATAAAATTAGATAAATAAAAATTGGGTTGCCTCCCAATAAGCGCTTCTTTAATGTCAATAGCTTGACAGTGGGCTCTCATGGAGCCTCACAGGTGATCAGGTCAATGTTGTAGACCCCCAACACCAAACTTAGAGTTTGGATGTGGGGATTCAACACCAAACTTAGAGTTTGATTGTGGGGGCTTTGTTTGACTCTGTACTGAGAGAAGCTTTTCATGATTCCTCTCCATTGTTAAAGAAGAAGATCCTTGAGCCTTAAACATAAGGTTGTCTCCATTCAATTGAAGGACTAATTCTCCTCTGTTAACATCTATCACAGCTCCTGCTGTGGCTAGGAAAGGTCTTCCAAGGATGATGCATTCATCCTCCTCCTTCCTAGTGTCTAAGACTATGAAATCAGCAAGGATGTAAAGGCCTTCAACCTTTACCAACACGTCCTCTACCAATCCATAAGCTTGTCTTACTGACTTGTCTGCCAATTTTAATGAAAATATGGTAGGTTGTACCTCAATGATCCCCAGCTTCTCCATTACAGAGAGTGGCATAAGATTCATGCTTGACCCCAGGTCACACAGAGCCTTTTCAAAGGTCATGGTGCCTATGGTACAGGGTATTAAGAATTTGCCAGGATCTTGTCTCTTTTGAGGTAACGTTTGCTGAACCCATGTATCTAGTTCACTGATGAGCAAGGGAGGTTCACCTTCCCAAGTCTCATTACCAAATAACTTGGCATTCAGCTTAATGATATCTCCTAGATATTGAGCAACCTGCTCTCCAGTTACATCTTCATCCTCTTCAGAGGAAGAATAGTCTTCAGAGCTCAGGAATGGCAGAAGGAGGTTTAATGGGATCTCTATGGTCTCTATATGAGCCTCAGATTCCCTTGGGTCCTCAATAGGGAACTTCTTCTTGCTTGAGAGATGTCCCATGAGGTATTCCTCATTGGGATTCACGTCCTCTCCTTCCTCTATAGGTTCGGCCATGTTGATTATATCAATGGCCTTGAACTTTCTCTTTGGATTCTCTTCTGTATTGCTTGGGAGAGTACTAGGAGGAGTTTCAGTTATTTTCTTAGTCAGCTGGTTCACTTGTGCCTCCAGGTTTCTGATGGAGGATCTTGTTTCACTCATGAAACTTAAAGTGGCCTTAGATGGATCAGAGACTAAGTTTGCTAAGTTAGAGGTACTCTGTTCATAATTCTCTGTCTGTTGCTGAGAAGATGATGGATAAGGTTTGATATTGCTGAGCCTATTTCTTCCACCATTATTAATGCCTTGTTGAGGCTTTTGTTGATCCTTCCATGAGAAATTTGGATGATTTCTCCATGATGAATTATAGGTGCTTCGATAAGGTTCACCCATATAATTTACCTCTGCTATTACAGGGTTATCAGGATCATAAGCTTCTTCTTCAGAAGATGCCTCTTTAGTACTGTTGGATGCGTTTTGCCATCCATTCAGACATTGAGAAATCATGTTGACTTGCTGAGTCAACATTTTTCTCTGAGCCAATATGGCATTCAGAGCATCAATTTCAAGAACTCCATTCCTTTGAGGCGTCCCATTATTCACGGAATTCCTCTCAGAAGTGTACATGAACTGGTTATTTGCAACCATGTCAATAAGTTCTTGAGCCTCTGCAGGCATTTTCTTTAAGTGAATGGATCCACCTACAGAATGGTCCAATGACATCTTAGAGAACTCAGATAGACCATAATAGAATATATCTATCATGGTCCATTCTGAAAACATGTCAGAAGGACATCTTTTGGTCATCTGCTTGTATCTTTCCCAAGCTTCATAGAGGGATTCACCATCTTTTTGTTTGAAGGTCTGAACATCCACTCTAAGCTTGCTCAGCTTTTGAGGAGGAAAGAACTTAGCCAAGAAAGCCGTGACCAGCTTATCCCAGGAGTCCAGGCTATCTTTAGGTTGAGAGTCCAACCATGCTCTAGCTCTGTCTCTTACAGCAAAAAGGAAAAGCATGAGCTGTAGACTTCAGGATCTACTCCATTAGTCTTAACAGTCTCACAGATCTGTAAGAACTCAGTTAAGAACTGGTAAGGATCTTCTGATGGAAGTCCATGAAACTTGCAGTTCTGTTGCATTAGAGCAACTAATTGAGGTTTTAGCTCAAAATTTTTTGCTCTTATGGTAGGAATTGAGATGCTTCTTCCGTCAAACTTGGACGTAGGTGTGGTATAATCACCAAGCATCCTTCTTGCATTATTGTTGTTAGGTTCGGCTGCCATCTTCTTTTCTTGTTCAAAAATTTCAGCAAGGTTGTCTCTGGATTGTTGTAATTTAGCTTCTCTTAGTTTCCTCCTCAGAGTCCTTTCAGGTTCTGGATCAGCTTCAACAAGAATGCCTTTTTCCTTGTTCCTGCTCATATGAAGGAGAAGAGAACAGAAAAAGAAGTGGAATCCTCTATATCACAGTTCAGAAGATCTAGCTACTTTTAGGGATGTTTTCATTAGTTTTTATGCTAATTTCACATTTTTGGATTTTACTATGATTTTGTGTGTTTTTTTGTGATTTCAGGTAATTTCTGGCTGAAATTGAGGGACCTGAGCAAAAATCCTTATAAAAGGCTGACAAAGGACTGCTGATGCTGTTGGATTCTGACCTCCCTGCACTCGAAATGGATTTTCTGGAGCTACAGAACTCCAAATGGCGCGCTCTCAACGGCGTTAGAAAGTAGACATTCAGAGCTTTCCAACAATATATAATAGTTCATACTTTATTCGAGATTAGATGACATAAACTGGCGCTCAACGCCAGTTCCATGCTGCATTCTGGAGTCAAACGCCAGAAACACGTCACGAACTAGAGTTGAACGCCAAAAACACGTTACAACTTGACGTTCAACTCCAAAAGAAGCCTCTTCATGTGTAAAGCTCAAGCCCATCCTAAGCACACACCAAGTGGGCCCCGGAAATGGATTTCTGCATCAATTACTTACTTCTGTAAACCCTAGTAGCTAGTCTAGTATAAATAAGACTATCTAATATTTGATTGGAAGGTCTTTTGACCATTCGGTCTTCTACTCACGTTTGGGGGCTGGCCATTCGGCCATGACTAAACCTTCATCACTTATGTATTTTCAATGGTGGAGTTTCTACACACCATAGATTAAGGGTGTGGAGCTCTGCTGTACCTTGAATTTTAATGCAATTACTACTATTTTCTATTCAATTCAGCTATTCCTATTATAAGATATTCGTTGCACTTCAACATGATGAATGTGATGATCCATGACACTCATCATCATTCTCACCTATGAACGCATGACTGACAACCACTTCCGTTCTTCCTCAGACCGGGTGCATATCTCTTGGATTCCTTATTCAAGATCTTCTTGGTATAAGCTAGATTGATGGTGGCATTCATGAGAATCCGGAAAGTCTAAACCTTGTCTGTGGTATTCCGAGTAGGATTCAGGGATTGAATGACTGTGACGAGCTTCAAACTCGCGATTGTTGGGCGTGATGACAAACACAAAAGAATCAAGGGATTCTATTCCAACATGATCGAGAACCGACAGATGATTAGCCGTGCCGTGACAGAGTATTTGGACCTTTTTCACTGAGAGGATGGGATGTAGCCATTGACAACGGTGATGCCCTACATACAGCTTGCCATGGAAAGGAGTAAGAAAGATTGAAGGAAGGCAGTAGGAAAGCAGAGATCCAACAGGGACAAGCATCTCCATACACTTATCTGAAATTCCCACCATTGAATTACATGAGTAACTCTATCTTTATTTTCTGCTTTATTTGCTATTCAAAAACTCCATAATATTTATTATCCGTCTAACTGAGATTCACAAGATGACCATAGCTTGCTTCATACCAACAATCTCCGTGGGATCGACCCTTACTCACATAAGGTATTACTTGGATGACCCAGTGCACTTGCTGGTTAGGTGTGCGGAGTTGTGACTAAGTGTGATTCACGTTTGAGAGCGATACCATGTTTTTGGCACCATTGTTGATGATCACAATTTTGTGCACTAAGTTTTTGGCACCGTTGCCGGGGACTGTTCGAGTTTGGACAACTGACGGTTCATCTTGTCGCTCAGATTAGGTAATTTTCTTTCTTTTTTATTTTCTTTTCAAAAAGTTTTCAAAAATATTTTTCAAAATTCTCCCTCTATTTTCGAAAAATCCTTCAGAGATTTTAAGAGTAAATTCTAGAGTTTCAAAATGGTATGCTGAAGCTTGGCTGGCCATCAAGCTTTAGACTAACTTGGTATGATTCCTGGGATTTTGATTGAGGACTTTGAATTTATTACTTCCTTTTTCATATATGTTTTTCGAAAAAAAATAAATAAAATAAAATCCAAAAAATAATAAAATTATAAAAAAATCAAAAAATTTTTGTGTTTCTTGTTTGAATCTTGTGTCATGTTTTAAGTTTGGTGTCAATTGCATATTCATCTTGCTCTTGCAATTTTCGAAATTAATGCATTCATAGTGTTCTTCATGATCTTCGAGTTATTCTTGGTAAGTCTTCTTGTTTGATCTTGATGTTTTCTTGTTTTGTGTCTTTTATTGTTTTTCATGTGCATTTTTGCATTCATAGTGTCTAAACATGAAAGATTTCTATGTTTGGTGTCTTGCATGTTTTCTTTGCATAAAAATTTTTTTCAAAAATATGTTCTTGATATTCATCATGATCTTCAAAATGTTCTTGGTGTTCATCTTGACCTTCATAGTGTTCTTGCATACATCATATATTTTGATCCAAAATTTTCATGTTTTGGGTCACGTTTGTGTTTTTCTCTCTCTTCATTAAAAATTCAAAAATAAAAAATTATCTTTTCCTTATTTTACTCCTAATTTTCGAAAATTTGAGCTGACTTAGTCAAAAAAATTTTAAAACTTAGCTATTTCTTATAAGTCAAGTCAAATTTTCAATTTTAAAAATCCTCTCTTTTCAAAACTTTTTCAAAAATCAAATCTTTTTCATTTTTATCTTATTATTTTCGAAAATTTAAAAATATTTTTCAAACATCTTTTTCTTAATTTTATCTTTATTTTCGAAAATTATGCTAAACAATTAATGTGATTGATTCAAAAATTTGAAGTTTGTTACTTTCTTGTTTAGAAAAGTTCAATCTTTAAATTCTAGAATCATATCTTTTAGTTTCTTGTTAGTCAAGTAATTAATTTTAATTTTAAAAATTAAATCTATCTTATCTTATCTTTTATATCATATCTTTTTCAAAAATTTGATTTTAAAATATCTTTTCTAACTTCTTATCTTCTTATCTTTTCAAATTTGATTTTCAAATCTTTTTCAACTAACTATTTGACTTTTTTATTTGTTTCTTATCTTTTTCAAAACCACCTAACAACTTTTCTCTCTCTAATTTTCGAAAATACCTCCCTCTTTTTCAAGAATTCTTTTTTTAATTAATTAATTATTTTAAATTTTAATTTTAATTTTATTTCTTATCTTTATTTTTGAAAATCATTTAACTCCTTTTCAAAATTTATTTTCGAAAATTTCTCCCTCTCTCAGCTTATTCTATTTATTAATTCTTTTACTAACACCTCTCTTCATCTCAAATCACTGCCCCTATCCTTACCCTTGTGTTTGGATTCTCCTTCCTTTATTCCTTTCTTTTTCTACTAATAATAAGGAACCTCTTTACTGTGACATAGAGGATTCCTCTTCTTTTTCTGTTCTCTTCTCTTTCATATGAGCAGGAACAAGGAAAAAGGCATTCTTGTTGAAGCTGATCCAGAACCTGAAAGGACTCTGAAGAGAAAACTAAGAGAAGCTAAATTACAACAATCTAGAGACAACCTTGCTGAAATTTTCGAACAAGAAAAGGAGATGGCAGCCGAACCTAACAACAATAATGCAAGAAGGATGCTTGGTGATTATACCACACCTACGTCCAAGTTTGATGGAAGAAGCATCTCAATTCCTACCATAGGAGCAAACAATTTTGAGCTGAAACCTCAATTAGTTGCTCTAATGCAACAGAACTGCAAGTTTCATGAACTTCCATCAGAAGATTCTTTACCAGTTCTTAACTGAGTTCTTGTAGATCTGTGAGACTGTTAAGACTAATGGAGTAGATCCTGAAGTCTACAGGCTCATGCTTTTCCCTTTTGCTATAAGAGACAGAGCTAGAACATGATTGGACTCTCAACCTAAAGATAGCCTGGACTCCTAGGATAAGCTGGTCACGGCCTTCTTGGCTAAATTCTTTTCTCCTCAAAAGCTAAGCAAGCTTAGAGCGGATGTTCAGACTTTCAAACAAAAAGATGGTGAATCCCTCTATGAAGCTTGGGAATGATACAAGCAGATGACGAAAAGATGTCCTTCTGACATGTTTTCAAAATGGATGGTGGACGAAATTGTGATCCTCTTTGTATTTGCATGAGAATTAAAAATTGGCTCTATTGGAATTTATGATCACAACTTCATTCAACTTTACCAGCAAGTGTACTGGGTCATCCAAGTAATACCTTACATGAGTAAGGGTCGATCCCACAGAAATTGTTGGTATGAAGCAAGCTATGGTCATCTTGTAAATCTCAGTTAGGCAGATTAAATGGTTATGGGTTTCGAAAATTAATAATAAATAGAAAATAAAATAGGATAGAAATACTTATGTAAATCAATAGTGGGAATTTCAGATAGGCATATGGAGATACTGTGCTCCTCTCGAATCTCTATTTTCTTATTACATTCATCCAATCCTTCCTACTCCTTTCCATGGCAAGCTGTATGTAGGGCATCACCATCATCAATTGCTACTTTTAATCCTCTCGGGAAAATGGTCCTATGCGCTGTCACTGCACGGCTAATCGTCTGGAGGCATCACCCTTGTTGATAGCTACATCCCATCCTCTCAGTGAAAATGGTCCAAATGCTCTGTCACAGCACGGCTAATCATCTGTCGGTTCTCAATCAGGTTGGAGTAGAATCCCTTGATTCTTTTGCGTTTGTCATCATGCCCAGCCTTTAGGAGTTTGAAGCTCGTCACAGTCATTCAATACCGGAATCCTACTCGGAATACCACAGACAAGGTTAGACTTTTTGGATTCCCGGGATTCTACTCGGAATACCACAGACAAGGTTAGACTTTCCGGATCCCCATGAATGCCGCCATCTATCTAGCTTATACCACGAAGATTCTATTGGGGAATCTAAGAGATATGCGCCCGGCCTAAAGTAGAACGGAAGTGGTTGTCAGTCACGCACGTTCATAGGTGAGAATGATGATGAGTGTCACGGATCATCACATTCATCAAGTTGAAGTGCAACGTATATCTTGGAATAAGAATAAAAGATAATTGAATAAAAAGTAATAGTAATTGTATTGAAACTTGAGGTACAGCAGAGCTCCACACCCTTAATCTATGGTGTGCAGAAACTCCACTGTTGAAAATACATAAGTGAAAGGTTCATGCATGGCCGAATGGCCAGCCCCCTAAATGATCAAAAGACCGAATGATCAAAGACTAGAACAGTCAAAGATTAAACTATCAAAAGATGTCTAATACAATAGTAACTTATCCTATTTATACTAGACTAGCTACTAGGGTTTACATGAGTAAGTAATTGATGCATAAATCCACTTCTGGTGCCCACTTGGTGTATGTTTGGGCTGAGCTTGATCTATCCACGAGCTGAGGCTTTTATTGGAGTTGAACTCCAAGTTATAGCGTATTTTGGGCGTTCAACTCCGGATCATGACGTGTTTCTGGCGTTTAACTCCAGACAGCAGCATGTACTTGGCGTTCAACGCCAAGTTACGTCGTCAATTTCCGAATAAAGTATGAACTATTATATATTGCTGGAAAGCTCTGGATGTCTAATTTCCAACGCCGTTGAGAGCGCGCCAATTGGAGTTCTGTAGCTCGAGAAAATCCATTTCGAGTGCAGGGAGGTCAGATTCCAACAGCATCAGCAGTCCTTTTGTCAGCCTTTTTCAGAGTTTTGCTCAAGTCCCTCAATTTCAGCCAGAAATTACCTGAAATCACAGAAAAATACATAAACTCATAGTAAAGTCCAGAAATGTGAATTTAACATAAAAACTAATGAAAACATCCCTAAAAGTAGCTTGAACTTACTAAAAACTACCTAAAAACAATGCCAAAAAGCGTATAAATTATCCGCTCATCACAACACCAAACTTAAATTGTTGCTTGTCCCCAAGCAACTAAAAATCAATTAGGATAAAAAGAAGAGAATATACTATAAATTTCAAAATATCAATGAATATTAATTATAATTAGATGAGCGGGACTTGTAGCTTTTTGCTTCTGAACAGTTTTGGCATCTCACTTTTTCCTTTGAAGTTTAGAATGATTGGCTTCTCTAGGAACTTAGAAATTCGGATAATGTTATTGACTTTCCTAGTTAAGCATGTTGATTCTTGAACACAGCTACTTATGAGTCTTGGCCGTGGCCCTAAGCATTTTGTTTTCCAGTATTACCACCAGATACACAAATGCCACAGACACATAACTGGGTGAACCTTTTCAGATTGTGACTCAGCTTTGCTAGAGTCCCCAGTTAGAGGTGTCCAGAGCTCTTAAGCACACTCTTTTTGCTTTGGATCACGACTTTAACCATTTAGTCTCAAGCTTTTCACTTGGACCTTCATGACACAAGCACATGGTTAGGGACAGCTTGATTTAGCCGCTTAGGCCTGGATTTTATTTCCTTGGGCCCTCCTATCCATTGATGCTCAAAGCCTTGGATCCTTTTTACCCTTGCCTTTTGGTTTTAAGGGCTATTGGCTTTTTCTGCTTGCTTTTTCTTTTTCTTTCTATTATTATTTTTTTTCGCCATTTCTCTTTTTTTTTCGCATGCTTTCTTTTTCACTGCTTTTTCTTGCTTCAAGAATCAATTTCATGATTTTTCAGATCATCAATAACATTTCTCTTTGTTCATCATTCTTTCAAGAGCCAACAGTTTTAACATTCATGAACAACAAGATAAAAAATATGCACTGTTCAAGCATTCATTCAGAAAACAAAAAGTATTGTCACCACATCAATATAATTAAACTAAATTCAAGGATAAATTCGAAATTCATGTACTTCTTGTTCTTTTGAATTAAAACATTTTTCATTTAAGAGAGGTGAAGGATTAATGGAATTTATTCATAGCTTTAGAACATAGTTACTAACTACTAATGATCATGAAGTAGAGACACAAAACATAGATAAACACAACATAAAAACCGAAAAGCAGAAAGAAATAAGAACAAGGAATGAATCCACCTTAGTGGCGTCTTCTTCTTAAAGGACCAACAATGTCCTTAAGCTCTTCTATGTCCCTTCCTTGCCTTTGTTGCCCCTCCCTCATTGCTCTTTGGTCTTCTCTTATTTCATGGAGAATGATGGAGTGCTCATGATGTTCCACCCTTAATTGTTCAACATTGTGGCTCAAATCTTCTAAGGAGGTGTTGAGTTGTTCCCAATAGTTGTTGGGAGGAAAGTGCATCCCTTGAGGCATCTCAGGGATTTCTTGATGATGAGCTTCCTCATGCATCTCTTGAGAACCGTGAGGGATCTCTCTTGCTTGCTCCATCCTCTTCTTGGTGATGGGCTTATCCTCTTCAATGGAGATGTCTCCTTCTATGATAACTCCAGCTGAGTAACATAGATGGCAAATAAGGTGAGGAAAAGCTAGTCTTGCCATGGTGGAGGGCTTTTCGGCTATTTTGTAGATTTCATTGGAGATGACCTCATGAACTTCTACTTCCTCTCCAATCATGATGCTATGAATCATGATGGCCCGATCCACAGTAACTTCAGATCGGTTGCTAGTGGGAATGATGGAGCGTTGAATGAACTCCAACCATCCTCTAGCCACAGGCTTGAGGTCCAGTCTTCTTAGTTGAACTGGCTTGCCTTTGGAGTCTCTTTTCCATTGAGCTCCTTCCACACATATGTCCATTAGGACTTGGTCCAACCTTTGATTAAAGTTGACCCTTCTAGTGTAGGGGCGTTCATCTTCTTGCATCATGGGCAAGTGGAATGCCAACCTCACATTTTCCGGACTAAAATCTAAGTATTTCCCCCGAACCATTGTGAGATAATTCTTTGGACTCGGGTTCATACTTTAATCATGGTTCCTAGTGATCCATGCATTGGCATAGAACTCTTGAACCATTAAGATTCCGACTTGTTGCATGGGGTTGGTTAGGACTTCCCAACCTCTTCTTCGGATTTCATGTCGGATCTCCGGGTACTCATTTTTCTTGAGCTTGAAAGGGACCTCAGGGATCACCTTCTTCTTTGCCACAACATCATAGAAGTGGTCTTGATGGCTCTTGGAGATGAATCTTTCCATCTCCCATGACTCGGAGGTGGAAGCTTGTGTCTTCCTTTTTCCTTTTCTAGAGGATTCTCCGGCCTTAGGTGCCATTGATGGTAATGGAAAAACAAAAAGCTTATGCTTTTACCACACCAAACTTAAAATATTGCTCGCCTCGAGCAAAAGAAGAAAGAAGAGAAGAAGAAGAAGAAGAAATTGGAGGAGAGTGACGGGAGATGGATTCGGCCAAGGTATGGAAGAGGGGGTAGTGTTGTGTGAAAATGAAGTAGAAAGGAAGGGTATATATAGGGAGAGGGGAGAGGGTAGGTGGTGCAAGAAATTGCAATCACACTTTTGCAATTCCGCACAACTAACCAGCAAGTGCACTGGGTCGTCCAAGTAATACCTTACGTGAGTAAGGGTCGATCCCACAGAGATTGTCGGCTTGAAGCAAGCTATGGTTATCTTGTAACTTTTAGTCAGGATATCAATAATTATCAGGGTTGATTGTAAAAAGCAAAAGAACATGAAATAAGTACTTGTTTTGCAGTAATGGAGAACAGGTTGAGGTTTTGGAGATGCTCTATCTTCTGAATCTCTGCTTTCCTACTGTCTTCTTCTTCAAGCACGCAAGGTTCCTTCCATGACATGCTGTATGTAGGGTTTCACCGTTGTCAATGGCTACCTCCCATCCTCTCAGTGAAAATGTTCAACGCACCCTGTCACGGCACGGCTAATCATCTGTCGGTTCTCAATCAGGTTGGAATAGAATCCAGTGATTTTTTTGCGTCTGTCACTAACGCCCAGCCTTCAGGAGTTTGAAGCTCGTCACAGTCATTCAATCCTTGAATCCTACTCAGAATACCACAGACAAGGTTTAGACCTTCCGGATTCTCTTGAATGCCGCCATCAATTCTAGCTTATACCACGAAGATTCTGATTAAGGAATCCAAGAGATATCTACTCAATCTAAGGTAGAACGGAGGTGGTTGTCAAGCACACGTTCATAGTTGAGAATGATGATGAGTGTCACGGATCATCACATTCATCAGGTTTAAGAACAAGTGATATCTTAGAATGGAAGCAAGCATGATTGAATGAAAAACAGTAGTAATTGCATTAATCCATCAAGACACAGCAGAGCTCCTCACCCACAACCATGGGGTTTAGAGACTCATACTGTAGAAGATACAATAAGAAACGTGTAAAGTCTCATGAGGTACAGATACAATGTCAAAAGGTTCTATTAATAGTGAACTTGTAACCTAGGGTATACAGAAATGAGTAAATGACGTAAAAATCCACTTCTGGGTCCACTTAGTGTGTGCATGGGCTGAGTATTGAAGCTTTCATGTGTAGAGACTTTTTCTGGAGTTAAACGCCAGCTTTTATGTCAGTTTGGGCGTTTAACTCCAATTTTTATGCCAGTTCCAGCGTTAAACGCTGGGAATTCTAAAGCTGATTTGCAACGCCGGTTTGGGCCATCAAATCTCGGGCAAAGTATGGACTATTATACATTGCTGGAAAGCCCAGGATGTCTACTTTTCAACGCCGTTGAGAGCGCGCCATTTGGGCTTCTGTAGCTCCGGAAAATCCACTTCGAGTGCAGGGAGGTCAGAATCCAACAGCATCTGCAGTCCTTTTCAGCCTCTGAATCAGATTTTTGCTCAGGACCCTCAATTTCAGCCAGAAAATACCTGAAATCACAGAAAAACACACAAACTCATAGTAAAGTCCAGAAAAGTGAATTTTAACTAAAAACTAATAAAAGTATACTAAAAACTAACTAAAATATACTAAAAACACACTGAAAACAATGCCAAAAAGCGTATAAATTATCCGTTCATCACAACACCAAACTTAAATTGTTGCTTGTCCCCAAGCAACTGAAAATCAAAATAGATTAAAAAGAAGAGAATATACTATAGACTCCAAAATACCAAAGAAACTTAGCTCCAATTAGATGAGCGGGACTATTAGCTTTTTGCTTCCGAACAGTTTTGGCATCTCGCTTTATCCTTTGAAGTTTAGAATGATTGGCATCCATAGAAACTCAGAACTCAGATAGTGTTATTGATTCTCCTAGTTAAGTATAATGATTCTTGAACATAGCTATTTTATGAGTCTTGGCTGTGGCCCAAAGCACTCTGTCTTCCAGTATTACCACCGGATACATACATGCCACAGACACATACTTGGGTGAACCTTTTCAGATTGTGACTCAGCTTTGCTAGAGTCCCCAATTAGAGGTGTCCAGGGTTCTTAAGCACACTCTTTTTGCCTTGAATCACAACTTTATTTCTTTCTTTTTCTTCTATTTTTTTCATTTTTTTTGAATCACTGCTTTTTCTTGCTTCAAGAATCAATTTGATGATTTTTCAGATCCTCAATAACAGTTCTCTTTTTCCTTCATTCTTTCAAGAGCCAACAATTTTAACATTCTTAAATCAACAAATTCAAAAGACATATGCACTGTTCAAGCATTCATTCAGAAAACAAAAAGTATTGTCACCACATCAAACTAATTCAACTAGTTTTAAAGATGAATTCGAAATCCTGTACTTCTTGTTCTTTTGTGATTAAAGCACTTTTCATTTAAGAGAGGTGATGGATTCATAGGACATTCATAGCTTTAAGACATGAACTTTAAATTTTATTAATCATGAATTAAGAACAATACTCAAAATAGATATAAGATGAGACTAGTAGGAATAGAAAACAAAAAATTTAAATAGGTTCCTAATGATAGAGGTTATCACAGAGTTAGGACTCAACAACCTTGATTTTGAGAAGTGGATGCTCCCTCAACTTGAGAGGAGAGCTTTTGGCGTTTCAACTCTTGAAGTTCACGCCCCTGCTTCTCTTGTTCCTTCAGCAATTTGCAGAGCATGCAGTTCTGATTCTGCTGTTCTTCCTTAAGTTGCTCCATAGTTTCTTGTAACTTGGTGATAGATGCTTCTAGGCTAGCCCGGTAGTCAATTTTAGGAAATTCAGGGAGGAACTTCTGCGCCCTCTTTTTGATAGAGTTGTCTTGCATTTGTCCTTCCATTTACTTTTTGGTGATTGGGTGTTCAATTGGAATGAATTCATCTACTCCCATCTTCACCCCAGCCTCTTTACAGAGCAAGGAGATCAAGCTTGGTAAGCCAATTTGGCTTCAGTGGAATTCTTATTTGCAATTGTGTAGATCTCACAAGCAATCAGATGATGAACCTCCACTTCTTTTCCAAGCATAATGCAATGGATCATCACTGCTCTCTTGATGGTGACCTCAAAACGGTTGCTAGTGGGCAATATGGAACGCCCAATAAAGTCTAGCCAGCCTCTTGCAATTGGTTTGAGGTCTCCCCTCTTGAGTTGGTTTGGGACACCTTTTGAATTGGTTATCCACTTAGTTCCAGGGAGGCAAATATCCTCTAGAACTTGATCCAACCCCTTATCTGCTCTCACCATTCTCCTATTAAAGGATTCAGGATCATCTTGCAGTTGAGGTAATTTGAAGACTTCTCTTATTTTGTCCAGATGGAAGTATATAACTTTCCCTCTGACCATGGTTCTGTAAGTATGGAAAGCAGTTCCAGTCATTCTCTGCTTATCTGTCAGCCACAGATTTGAGTAGAATTCCTGAACCATATTTCTTCCAACCTTTATCTCAGGATTGGTTAGAACTTCCCATCCTCTGTTTTGAATTTCTCTTGGATCCCCGGATATTCATCTTCTTTCAGATCGAAATTGACTTCCGGGATCACTGACCTCAGACCCATTATTTTGTGATAATGGTCTTCATGTTCTTTGGTTAAGAACTTCTCTTGATTCCAAAGATTCTTTGGATTATTCTCTTTCTTTCCTCTTAAATTGGTTTGTTTTCCCTTAGGAGCCATGATCTTGATGAATCTTGGCTGAGTGATCACGGAAAAGCACACTAAACTTAGAGGTTTGCTTGTCCTCAAGCAAAAGAAAGGAAATAGGAAAGAGAGGAGGAGAGCAAATTTGAATGGTGTGGGAAAATAGGGAGGCCGACCGTGTTTAAATAGGAGAAGGGGAGAGATTTTCGAAAATTTGAGGGAGATTTGGGAAGATATGGAAAAAAAATTGAGGAGATAATTGAGTTTTTGAAAGAGCTTTGGAAAGGATTTGAAATAGATTTGAAGAAGATTTTAATTTTTTGAAATTGGAAGGTGAATGATGAAAGATTGTAATGTGTTTATGCAGAAAAATATGAATCAAAACAAAAAAGTTTGAAAAAATTTGAAGTGGGAAACAAAATCTCCTCCCCCTGCCTTTCTGGTGTTAAACGCCCAGAATGGTATCCATTCTGGCGTTTAACGCCCATTTGTTGGCCAATTTGGGGGTTTAATGCCCAGCCAGGTACCCTGGCTGGCGTTAAACGCCAGAAATCCCTTTATCACTTGGCATTTTGCTAAACGCCCAGGATGCTGCACACCTGGCGTTAAACGCCCAGAATGGTGCCCATTCTGGCGTTTAACGCCCAAAATGGCACCTTTACTGGCATTAAACGCCCAGAATGGTGCCCACTCTGGCATTTAACGCCCAAAGTACCCCTTACTGGCATTTTTTCGCCAGCAACCTCTTTTTCTCTGCTTTTTGCACTGAATCCTTCTGTAACTCTATGAATTCCTTCATTTTTGATACTTGCCCTTGTAGAAACAAAACATATAACCTGCTAATGACTGGGTTGCCTCCCAGCAAGCGCTTCTTTATTGTCTTTAGCTGGACCTTCACTGAGGATCATTCCAGCCTCAGTTTTGAGCATTCCTGCTCAAAGTTGCTTTCAAGATAATGCTTGATCCTCTGTCCATTAACAATGAACTTCTTGTCAGAATCACTATCTTGAAGCTCAACATATCCATATGGTGATACTCCTGTAATCACATACGGACCCCTCCAGTGGGATTTAAGTTTTCCTGGGAACAATCTGAGCCTAGAGTTGAAGAGCAGAAGTTTTTGTCCTGGCTCAAAGACTCTGGATGACAACTTCTTGTCATGCCACTTCTTTGCCTTTTCCTTATAAATCTTAGCATTTTCAAAGGCACTGAGTCTAAATTCATCTAGCTCATTTAGCTGGAGCAATCTTTTTTCACCAGCTAACTTAGCATCCAGGTTTAGGAATCTGGTTGCCCAGTAGGCTTTATGTTCCAGTTCCACGGGCAGATGACAGGCCTTGCCATACACAAGTTGGTATGGAGAGGTTCCTATTGGAGTCTTGAATGCTGTTCTGTATGCCCACAGAGCATCATCCAAGCTCTTTGCCCAATCCTTTCTACGGGCAATTACAGTCCGTTCAAGGATTCTTTTTAACTCTCTGTTAGAGACTTCAGCTTGCCCATTTGTCTGTGGATGATACGGGGTCGCCACTTTGTGGCTAATTCCATATCGGACCATAGCAGAGTACAGCTGTTTATTGCAGAAATGAGTACCCCCAACACTGATTATGACTCTGAGAACACCAAATCTGCTGAAGATGTGTTTCTGGAGGAATTTCAGCACGGTCTTAGTATCATTAGTGGGTGTAGCAATTGCTTCTACCCACTTAGATACATAGTCCACTGCCACCAGAATGTAAGTGTTTGAGTATGATGGTGGGAATGGACCCATGAAGTCAATCCCCCATACATCAAACAACTCAATCTCTAAGATCCCTTGTTGGGGCATGGCGTATCCCTGAGGCAAGTTACCAGCTCTTTGGCAGCTGTCACAGTTACGCACAAACTCTCGGGCATCTCTATAGAGAGTAGGCCAGTAGAAGCCACATTGAAGGACCTTAGTGGCTGTTCGCTCACTTCCAAAATGTCCCCTATACTGTGATCCATGGCAGTGCCATAGGATCCTTTGTGCTTCCTCTCTAGGTACACATCTGCGGATCATTCCATCTGCACATCTCTTAAAGAGATATGGCTCATCCTATAGGTAGTACTTGGCATCTGAAATTAATTTCTTTCTTTGCACCCTGCTGTACTCCTGGGGTATGAACCTCACAGCTTTGTAATTTGCAATATCTGCAAACCATGGAGCTTCCTGAATGGCAAAGAGTTGCTCATCTGGGAAAGTCTCAGAGATCTCAGTAGAAGGGAGGGACGCCCCAACTACTGGTTCTATTCGGGACAGATGATCAGCTACTTGGTTCTCTGTCCTTTTTCTGTCTCTTATTTCTATATCAAACTCTTGCAGAAGTAACACCCATCTTATAAGCCTGGGTTTTGAATCCTGCTTTGTGAGTAAGTACTTAAGAGCAGCATGGCCAGTGTACACAATCACCTTTGATCCCACTAGATAGGATCTAAACTTGTCAATGGCATAGACCACTGCAAGTAACTCTTTTTCTGTGGTTGTGTAATTCTTCTGTGCATCATTTAGAACACGGCTGGCATAATAAATGACGTGCAGAAGCTTGTTATGCCTTTGTCCCAACACTGCACTAATGGCATGGTCACTGGCATCACACATTAGTTCGAATGGTAATGTCCAGTCTGGTGCAGAGATAACTGGTGCTGTGACCAGCTTAGCTTTTAGGGTCTCAAATGCCTGCAGACACTGTGTGTCAAACACAAATGGTGTGTCGGCAGCTAGCAGATTACTCAGAGGTTTAGCAATTTTCGAAAAATCCTTTATAAACCTTCTGTAGAATCATGCATGCCCTAGAAAGCTTCTGATTGCCTTAACATTGGCAGGTGGTGGCAATTTTTCAATTACTTCCACCTTTGCCTTATCCATCTCTATTCCCCTGCTTGAAATTTTGTGCCCAAGGACAATTCCTTCAGTCACCATAAAGTGACATTTCTCCCAGTTTAAAACCAGGTTAGTCTTTTGGCACCTTTTCAGGACAAGTGCTAGGTGATTAAGACAGGAGCTGAATGAGTCTCCATATACTGAGAAGTCATCCATGAAGACTTCCAGGAATTTCTCCACCATATCAGAGAAGATGGATAGCATGCATCTCTGAAAGGTTGCAGGAGCATTACACAGACCAAAAGGCATCCTCCTGTAGGCAAACACGCCAGAAGGGCAAGTAAATGCTGTTTTCTCTTGGTCTTGAGGATCTACTGCAATTTGGTTGTAACCTGAATAGCCATCCAAAAAGCAGTAATAATCATGACCAGCTAGCCTTTCTAGCATTTGGTCTATGAATGGTAAAGGAAAATGATCCTTTCTGGTGGCTGTATTGAGCCTTCTATAGTCAATACACATACGCCACCCTGTGACTGTTCTTGTAGGAACCAATTCATTCTTTTCATTATGAACCACTGTCATGCCTCCCTTTTTGGGGATAACTTGGACAGGGCTCACCCAGGGGCTATCAGAAATAGGATAAATAATCCCAGCCTCTAGTAATTTAGTGACCCCTTTCTGCACCACCTCCTTCATGGCTGGAGTTAGCCTCCTTTGTGGTTGGACCACTGGTTTGGCATTATCCTCCAACAGGATCTTGTGCATGCATCTAGCTGGGCTAATGCCCTTAAGATCACTTATGGACCACCCAAGAGCTGTCTTGTGTGTCCTCAGCACTTGAATCAGTACTTCCTCTTCCTGTGGATTTAAAGCGGAGCTTATAATCACTGGAAAAGTGTCACCCTCTCCCAGAAATGCATACTTTAGGGATGGTGGTAATGGTTTGAGTTTAGGTTTGGGAGGCTTATCCTCCTCTTGAGGAATTTTCAAAAATTCTTTTGTTTCCTCTGGTTCTTCTTGATCAGGCTGAGCATCCTTGAAGATGTCCTCAAGCTCTGATTCTAGACTTTCAGTCATATTGATCTCTTCCACCAAAGAGTCAATAATGTCAGCGCCCATGCAGTCATTTGGTGTGTCTGGATGCTGCATAGCTTTTACAGCATTCAACTTGAACTCATCCTCATTGACTCTCAGGGTTACTTCCCCTTTTTGTACATCAATGAGGGTTCGTCCAGTTGCTAGGAAAGGTCTTCCTAGAATGAGAGTTGCACTCTTGTGCTCCTCCATTTCCAGCACCACAAAATCAGTTGGAAAGGTGAATGGCCCAACCTTGACAATCATGTCCTCTATTATGCCTGATGGATATTTAATGGAGCCATCAGCAAGTTGGAGGCACATCCGGGTTGGTTTGACTTCTTCAGTCAACCCAAGCTTTCTGATAGTGGATGCAGGTATTAGATTGATGCTTGCTCCAAGATCACACAGGGCTGTCTTGGTGCAAGCGCCTTCTAATGTGCATGGTATCATAAAGCTTCCTGGATCTTGAAGCTTTTCTGGTAAGCTTTTTAGAATGACTGCACTGCATTCTTCAGTGAGAAATACTTTTTCAGTTTCTCTCCAATCCTTCTTATGGCTTAAGATCTCTTTCATGAACTTAGCATAAGAAGGTATTTGCTCAAGTGCCTCTGCAAACGGAATCTTTATTTCAAAAGTCCTTAGATAGTCTGCAAAGCAGGCAAATTGCTTATTGGTGCACGAAATTGCAATCACACTTTTGCAATCCCGCACAACTAACCAGCAAGTGTACTGGGTCGTCCAAGTAATACCTTGCGTGAGCAAGGGTCGATCCCACAGAGATTGTCGGCTTGAAGCAAGCTATGGTTATCTTGTAAATCTTAGTCAGGATATCAGAAATTATCAGGATTGATTGTGAAAAGCAAAAGAACATGAAATGATTACTTGGTTTGCAGTAATGGAGAATAGGTTGAGGTTTGGAGATGCTCCATCTTCTGAATCTCTGCTTTCCTACTGTCTTCTTCTTCAAACACGCAAGTCTCCTTCCATGGCAAGCTGTATGCAGGGTTTCACCGTTGTCAATGGCTACCTCCCATCCTCTCAGTGAAAGCGATTGCATATGCTCTGTCACAGCATAGCGGAATTCATCTGTCGGTTCTCAATCAGGCCGGAATAGAATCCAGTGATTCTTTTGCGTCTGTCACTAACGCCCCGCCTTCAGGAGTTTGAAGCATGTCACAGTCATTCAGTCATTGAATCCTACTCAGAATACCACAGACAAGGTTTAGACCTTCCGGATTCTCTTGAATGCCGCCATCAGTCTAGCTTATACCACGAAGATTCCGATTAAAGAACCCAAGAGATAACTACTTAATCTAAGGTAGAACGGAGGTGGTTGTCAAGCACACGTTCATAGTTGAGAATGATGATGATTGTCACAGATCATCACATTCATCCGGATTAAGAACAAGCATTATCTTAGAATGGAAGCAAGCATGATTGAATGAGAAACAGTAGTAATTGCATTAATCCATCAAGACACAGCAGAGCTCCTCACCCCCAACCATGGGGTTTAGAGACTCATGCCGTGGAAGAAAACGTGTAAAAATGTCATAAGGTCAGCAAAAGGTCCTGATACAATGTCAAAAGATCCTATTAATAGTAAACTAGTAGCCTAGGGTGTACAGAAATGAGTAAATGACGTAAAAATCCACTTCTGGGTCCACTTGGTGTGTGCTTGGGCTGAGCAATGAAGCTTTTATGTGTAGAGATGTTTTCTGGAGTTAAACGCCAGTTCTCATGCCAGTTTGGGCGTTTAACTCCAAATTTTATGCCAGTTCCGGCGTTTAACGCTGGAATTTCTGAGGCTGTTTTGCCACGCCGGTTTGGGCCATCAAATCTTGAGCAAAGTATAGACTATCATATATTGCTGGAAAGCCCAGGATGTCTACTTTCCAATGCCGTTGAGAGCGCGCCAATTGGGCTTCTCTAGCTCCAGAAAATCCACTTTGAGTGCAGGGAGGTCAGAATCCAACAGCATCTGCAGTCCTTTTTGGTCTCGGAATCAGATTTTTGCTCAGAATCCTCAATTTCAGCCAGAAAATACCTGAAATTACAGAAAAACACACAAACTCATAGTAAAGTCCAGAAAAGTGAATTTTAGCTAAAAACTAATAAAAATATACTAGAAACTAACTAGATTATACTAAAAACATACTAAAAACAATGCCAAAAAGCATACAAATTATCCGCTCATCACTTATCCTGTTCTGCTTGGCCGAGTTTCTGAGGATAAGGCATCTTGGCTTTATATTCTTCAACCTTAGTTGCTGCAGGTTTATTCCTTACAGAAGTGGTTGAAGAAGCCTTTTTAGAGGGATTACTGTCAGCACTCTCAGGTGTCTGATCCTCCCTTGGCGTCTGAACGCCAGGATTGGGTGAAGATTGGGTGTTTAACGCCAACTTCTCTCCCTTTTCTGGCGTTTGAACGCCAGAACTGGGCAGGGAATGGGCGTTTAACGCCAGCTTTCCCCCCTTTTCTGGCGTTTGAACGCCAAAAGTATTCCTCTCTGGGCTCTTACTGTCCTCAGAGGGACTTTGGACAGTGGTTTGGTTATCCTCTGTCAATTGTTCCTTATTTGGCTTTTTGCTACTTTGAGCAGTGTTATTCAATGTCTTCCCACGCCTTAGTTGAACTGCTTGACATTCTTCTGTTATCTATTTAGATATCTGCTGTTTTGCCTGATTCAGCTGCAGTTCTATGTTCTTGTTAGCAATTTTAGTTCCTTGGAGCATCTCTTTAAATTCTGCTAACTGTTTTGTCATTAGCTGTAATTTTTGATTAAGCTCAATCATCTGTTCTTGAGGATTAGGATCAGTGGCTACTGCCATGACTTCCTCTTTTGTAGAGAACTCATTGCTAGAGTACAAATGTTGATTTCTAGCAACAGTGTCTATAAGCTCTTGAGCCTCTTCAATCGTCTTCCTCATATGTATAGATCCACCAGTTGAGTGATCTAAAGACATCTGAGCTTTTTCTGTAAGCCCATAGTAGAAGATGTCTAGCTGTACCCACTCTGAAAATATTTCAGAGGGGCATTTTCTTAGAATACTTCTATACCTCTCCCAGACATTGTAAAGGGATTCATTATCCTCTTGTTTAAAGCCTTGGATGTCCAGCCTTAGCTGTGTCATCTTTTTTGGAGGGTAAAATTGATTCAGGAATTTGTCTGATAACTGTTTCCATATTTTTATGCTTGCTGTAGGTTGGTTATTCAACCACCTCTTAGCTTGATCTTTTACAGCAAATGGAAACAGTAATAATCTGTAGACATCCTGATCTACCTCTTTATCACGTATTGTGTCAGCAATTTGTAAGAACTGTGCCAGAAACTCAGTAGGTTCTTCCTGTGGAAGACCGAAATACTGGCAATTTTGCTGCACCATGATAATGAGTTGAGGATTTAGCTCAAAGCTGCTTGCTTTGATGGGAGGAATACAGATGCTACTCCCATATACAGCTGTAATGGGGTTAGCATATGACCCCAGAGTCCTTCTGGACTGTTCAATTCCACTTAGGTCCATGATGGAAAAAGGGAATATGATATGAATTCACAAGCAAAATAAAATATATATATATATATTTTTTTTGGACCGAAAAAAATAAAATGAAACAAAAGGAAAACAAAATAAATTTCGAAAACTAAAAGAAAATGAGATCAAAGCAAATTAAAAACTAAATCAATCAATTAGTTAAAAAGATTTTGGGATTAGCAATAGAAAATATATGATTGAAAATTATTTTGAAAAAGATTTGATTTTGTTGAAATGAGGAAAGAGAAAAACAACAAAATGACACCAAACTTAAAATTTTTAGAAAATCAGACACAAATTTTCGAAAACTCAAGGGAAAACAAAAAGAAGACACCAAACTTAGAATTTTTAAAGATCAAAAAGGGATTAAGGACATGCAAATTCGAAAAATTAAAAGAAAACAAAAGCATGCAATTGACACCAAACTTAAAATATGAAACTAGACTCAACTAAAAGACTCTAAACCAACAAAAATAAAACAGTCCTAATCTAAGCAACAAGATAAGCCGTCAGTTGTCCAAACTCGAACAATCCTCGGCAACGGCGCCAAAAACTTGGTGCACGAAATTGCAATCACACTTTTGCAATTCTGCACAACTAACCAGCAAGTGCACTGGGTCGTCCAAGTAATACCTTACGTGAGTAAGGGTCGATCTCACAGAGATTGTCGGCTTGAAGCAAGCTATGGTTATCTTGTAACTCTTAGTCAGGATATCAATAATTATCAGGTTGATTGTAAAAAGCAAAAGAACATGAAATAAGTACTTGTTTTGCAGTAATGGAGAACATGTTGAGGTTTTGGAGATGCTCTATCTTCTGAATCTCTGCTTTCCTACTGTCTTCTTCTTCAAGCACGCAAGGTTCCTTCCATGGCATGCTGTATGTAGGGTTTCACCGTTGTCAATGGCTACCTCCCATCCTCTCAGTGAAAATGTTCAACGCACCCTGTCACGGCACGGCTAATCATCTGTCGGTTCTCAATCAGGTTGGAATAGAATCCAGTGATTCTTTTGCGTCTGTCACTAACGCCCAGCCTTTAGGAGTTTGAAGCTCGTCACAGTCATTCAATCCTTGAATCCTACTCAGAATACCACAGACAAGGTTTAGACCTTCCGGATTCTCTTGAATGCCGCCATCAATTCTAGCTTATACCACGAAGATTCTGATTAAGGAATCCAAGAGATATCTACTCAATCTAAGGTAGAACGGAGGTGGTTGTCAAGCACACGTTCATAGTTGAGAATGATGATGAGTGTCACGGATCATCACATTCATCAGGTTTAAGAACAAGTGATATCTTAGAATGGAAGCAAGCATGATTGAATGAAAAATAGTAGTAATTGCATTAATCCATCAAGACAAAGCAGAGCTCCTCACCCCCAACCATGGGGTTTAGAGACTCATACTGTAGAAGATACAATGAGAAACGTGTAAAGTCTCATGAGGTACAGATACAATGTCAAAAAGTTCTATTAATAGTGAACTAGTAACCTAGGGTATACAGAAATGATTAAATGACGTAAAAATCCACTTCTGGGTCCACTTAGTGTGTGCTTGGGCTGAGCATTGAAGCTTTCATGTGTAGAGACTTTTTCTGGAGTTAAACGCCAGCTTTTATGCCAGTTTGGGCGTTTAACTCCAATTTTTATGCCAGTTCCAGCGTTTAACGCTGGGAATTCTAAAGCTGATTTGCAATGCCGGTTTGGGCCATCAAATCGCGGACAAAGTATGAACTATTATACATTGCTGGAAAGCCCAGGATGTCTACTTTCCAACGCCGTTGAGAGCGCGCCATTTGGGCTTCTGTAGCTCCGGAAAATCTACTTCGAGTGCAGGGAGGTCAGAATCCAACAGCATCTGCAGTCCTTTTCAGCCTCTGAATCAGATTTTTGCTCAGGACCCTCAATTTCAGCCAGAAAATACCTGAAATCACAGAAAAACACACAAACTCATAGTAAAGTCTAGAAAAGTGAATTTTAACTAAAAACTAATAAAAGTATACTAAAAACTAACTAAAATATACTAAAAACACACTGAAAACAATGCCAAAAAGCGTATAAATTATCCGCTCATCAGTAGGTTTGGCCATTTAGGGTGGGATTGGGTGGGAAAATGTTTTTGAATTTTGAAGGTAGGTGGGGTTTATAGGGAAGAGTGGGTGGATGTGAGTGGTGAATAGGTGATTGGTGAAGGGTTATTGGGAAGTATGACATGGGGAAGAGTAAAACAGGATTAGGAGGTAAGGTGGGAATATAGTAGGTGGTGATCCTGTGGGGTCCACAGATCCTGAGGTGTCAAGGAATTCCATCCCTGCACCAAATAGGCATGTAAAATGCCTTTGCACACCATTCTGGCGTTTAAACGTCGAGTGGTGCACATTCTGGGCGTTCAACGCCCACATGTAACATGTTTCTGGCGTTGAACGCCAGTTTCATGCTTGTTACTGGCATTCAGCGCCAGCTTTTCCTCTAGGCACATTCCTGGCGTTCAGCGCCAGAATGTTGCTTGTTTCTGGCGTTCAGCGCCAGTTTCATGCTCTGTTATGGCGTTGAACGCCAGCTAGATGCTCCTTACTGGCGTTGAACGCCAGTCTGTGCTTCCTCCAGGGTGTGATTTTTTTCTTCTGCTATTTTTGATCCTGTTTTTGATTTTTATATTTTTTTCGTTACTCCTCATGATCATGTACCTAATAAAACACAAAATAACAATTAAATGAAAATTAGATAAATAAAATTGGGTTGCCTCCCAACAAGTGCTTCTTTAATGTCAATAGCTTGACAGTGGCTCTCATGGAGCCACAAAGGTGATCAGGTCAATGTTGTATAGTCCCAACACCAAACTTAGAGTTTGGATATGGGGTCTTAACACCAAACTTAGAGTTTGGTTGTGGGGGCTCTTCTTGACTCTGAACTGAGAGAAGCTCTCCATGCTTACTCTCTTTTGTCACAGAGGGATGGCCATGTGCCTTAAACACAAGGTAGTCCCCATTCAATTGAAGGACTAATTCACCTCTGTTGACATCTATCACAGCTCCTGCTGTAGTAGGAAAGGTCTTCCAAGGATGATGCATTCATCCTCTTCCTTCCTAGTGTCTAAGATTATGAAATCAGCAGGGATGTAAAGGCCTTTAACCTTTACTAACACGTCCTCTACTATTCCATAAGCTTGTCTCAATGACTTGTCTGCCAATTGTAATGAGAACAAGGCAGGTTGTACCTAAATGACCCCCAGCTTCTCCATTACAGAGAGTGGCATAAGATTTATCGCTGACCCCAGATCACATAGAGCTTTTTCAAAGGTCATGGTGCCTATGGTATAAGGTATTAAGAACTTGCCAGGATCTTGTTTCTTTTGAGGTAGAGTTTGCTGAATCCAGGTATCTAGTTTATTAATGAGCAAGGGAGGTTCACTTTCCCAAGTCTCATTACCAAACAACTTGGCATTCTGCTTTATGATAGCTCTTAAATATTGAGCAACTTGCTCTCCAGTCACATCTTCATCCTCTTCAGAGGAAGAATAGTCTTCAGAGCTCATGAATGGCAGAAGGAGATTTAATGGAATCTCTATGGTTTCTATATGAACCTCAGATTCCTTTGGATCCTTAATAGGAAACTCCTTCTTGTTTGAAGGACGTCCCAGGAGGTCTTTCTCACTAGGTTTTTCGTCCTCCTCCTCCCTTGTGCATTCGGCCATATTGATTATATCAATGGCCTTGCACTCTCCTTTTGGATTTTCTTCTGTATTGCTTGGGAGAATACTGGGAGGAGTTTCAATGATTTTCTTACTCAACTGGCCCACTTGTGCCTCCAGATTTCTGATGGAGGATCTTGTTTCACTCATGAAACTAAAAGTGGCCTTTGACAGATCAGAGACTAGATTGGCTAAATTAGAAGTGTTTTGTTCAGAATTCTCTGTCTGTTGCTGAGAAGATGATGGAAAAGGCTTGCCATTGCTCAGCCTATTGCATCCACCATTGTTAAAGCCTTGTTGAGGCTTTTGTTGATCCTTCCATGAGAAATTTGGATGATTTCTCCATGATGAGTTATAGGTGTTTCCATAAGGGTCACCCATGTAATTAACCTCTGCCATGGCAGGGTTCTCAGGATCATAAGCTTCTTCAGAAGCTGCCTCTTTAGTACTGTTGGATGCATGTTGCCATCCATTCAGATTTTGAGAGATCATGTTGACCTGTTGAGTCAACACTTTGTTCTGAGCCAATATGGCATTCAGAGCATCAATTTCAAGAACTCCTTTCTTCTGAGGTATCCCATTATTCACGGAATTCCTCTCAGAAGTGTACATGAATTGGTTGTTTGCAACCATATCAATGAGTTCTTGAGCCTCTCCAGGCATTTTCTTTAGGTGAATAGATCCACCTGCAGAATGGTCCAATGACATTTTCAAAAATTCAGATAGACCATAATAGAATATATCTAATATGGTCCATTCTCAGAACATGTCAGATGGACACCTTTTGGTCAGCTGCTTGTATCTTTCCCAAGCTTCATAGAGGGATTCACCATCTTTTTGCTTGAAGGTCTGAACATCCACTCTCAGCTTGCTCAGCTTTTGAGGAGGAAAGAATTTATCCAAGAAGGTAGTGACTAGCTTATTCCAGGAGTCCAGGCTATCTTTGGGTTGTGAATCCAACCATATTCTAGCTCTGTCTCTTACAGCAAAAGGGAAAAGCATGAGTCTGTAGACTTCAGGATCAACTCCATTCGTCTTTATAGTCTCACAAATCTGCAAGAACTCAGTTAAAAACTGGTAAGGATCTTCAGATGGAAGTCCATAAAACTTGCAGTTTTGTTGCATTAAAGCAACTAGTTGAGGCTTAAGCTCAAAGTTATTGGCTCCAATGGCAGGAATGGAGATGCTTCTTCCATCAAACTTGGACGTTGGCTTTGTGAAGTCACCAAGCATTCTCCTTGCATTATTATTATTTTCGGCTGCCATCTCCTTCTCTTGTTCTAATGTTTTTGAAAGGTTACTGACGATTGGATTTTTGACGGTTTAGAATTTCACAAATGAATTCTCGTTGCAAGTATAGTTTCTAAACCAATCACTAATCCTTTCATACAAAAGATTGTTTGTCACAAGTAACAAACCCCTAAAATTAATAACCGAAGTATTCAAACCTCGGGTCGTTCTCCCTAGGAATTGTAATGAAGTGTCTTGTTATTGGTTGTGAGTTATTTTTGGGGTTTTGATAAGAAACATGAAAGTAAATGGCAATGAAATTAAACTAACAACTATAAAGCTCTTGGCAAGATATGAGAACTAGAAGTTCTATCCTAGTTATCCTTCTCAATTGTGATGAATATTGTTCATTGCTACCACTTAGTTAACCCTTACTAAAGAAAGGAAAGTCAAGTGGATGAATTGACTTGAGCCACAAGTCCTAGCCAACTCCCAAGGAAAGACTAGCTTTAGTGCACTCCAAACCAATTAGCAATCTCTCCAATTATCAATCAACAAAGGAATTAGAAAACTCAAGTGTCACTAATTACTCTACCTAGGCCAAGAGGAACAAAATCTACACTAAAACTAAAAGAGACATTTCAACAAACACATAAAGTGCAATAGAAGTAAACATTATTAAATGCAAGAATTAAAGAGAGATCTAACTACAAAGGCAAGAGATCAACAATAGAAAAGTAAAGAAGAACAATTATTATGAATTACCTCTTATTGAATTGGAAGAAAATGGAAGGAACAATAGTAGATCTACAACAAAGTATAAGAACAACAAAAGGAAATTACAATAAAAGAATGGAAGAAGAATGAATCTAACAACAAGGAATTGAGATGTAGAAGTAGAAGAAAGCAAAGATTAAAACCTAGATCTAAGAACTAATCCTAATCCTAATCCTAATTCTAGAGAGAAGTGAGAGCTTCTCTCTCTAGAAACTAATTCTAACTACTAAACTAAACTAATGGTAACTAACATATGTTTCCCTCTTCACTCCTTGGGTTAAATAGCATCAGAAATGAGTTGGATTGGGCCCACAAGGCGTCTAAATTCGCTGGCCACGTTTTGCTTCAAGTGGACTAGGTGGCAGCAACGGCGCATGCGCGTACTATGCGCGTGCGCGCCACCATACTTGTAGCAACTATGGCAAATCTTATATCGTTTCGAAGCCCCGGATGTTATCTTTCTAACCCAACTGGAACCGCATCATTTGGACCTCTGTAGCTCAAGTTATGGTCGTTTAAGTGCGAAGAGGTCGGCTTGACAGCTTTCCGGTTCTTTCATTTCTTCATGAGTTCTCCAACTTTTCATGCTTTCTTTCTTCATTCCCTTGATCCAATCTTTGCCTCCTAAACCTTAAATCACTTAACAAACATATCAAGGCATCTAATGGAATCAAGGAGAATTAGATTTAGCTATTTTAAGTCCTAAAAAGCATGTTTTCACTCTTAAGCACAATTAAAGGAGAATATACAAAATCATGCTATTTCCTTGAATAAATGTGGGTGAAAGGTGATAAAATCTCCTAGAATCAATACAAGATAAACCCTACAAATGGGGTTTGTCAACCTCCCCACACTTAAACCAAGCATGTCCTCATGCTTAAACCAAGAATGAAGTAAGGGTATGGCATTTATTCAATGGAAACTAACTAAATGCAATCTACCTATATGCAACTATCTACATGAATGCAATTGCTTGGTCAAAATAAATCAATTCCCAAGAAGCATATATGCACAAGGGCTAAGGACTAGCAAGTCTAATCCACAATTGAATTGAGTTATTAAATATTTTTACAAACTTGCATGAGAAGAGATGATCATAGGTGAAAACATGTAATTGAGCATCAAACCCTCACCGGATGTGTTTGCACTCTCTTCGCTCAAGTGTTTAGGGTTGAGTCTCTCAATTCTCCCCTAATCATGCTTTCCAAGATTTGTTCTTCTTCTAACAATCGACATATATTTCATGCATGCATACAAGTATCATGAGGTCTTTTCTTTGGTTGTAATGGGGCTAGGGTCAAGGTAGGATGCATATATGGTCAAGTGAGTTTGAAGTTTGAATCTTTGATAAGCTTAGACTTCCCACCTAACCTATGACATCCTATACAATTAAGTTCTAACCTAACTACCCATTCTTCACTTTTTCACATACTCATGCATTTTCTTTTCATTTCACAACACATATGCATTGAGTTTATTGGACTATACTTTGATTTGGGGCATTTTGTCCCCTTTTTATTTCTTTCTTTTTCTTCTTTTTTCTTTCTTTTTCTATTTTTTTTCTTTTTTTTTCTTTTTCATATTATTTTTCTTTTCTTTTTCTTTTGTTTTTCTCATTTTTTTTCTTTCTATATACAAGAACCTCAATGCATAAGGTTTTACATTTGATCAATACATGAGTATGTACCCAATTCCCAATATTTCCAATAATAATACAAAACTACCCTTTTATTCACCCAATGTCCCGAGATTCTCACACTTGAATGATTCTCACACACTCTAGCCTAAGCTAATCAAAGATCCAAATTAAGGACATTTATTGTTTTCCGCTTTAGGCTTGTAATGTGCTAAAATTAAGAACAAGTGGGTTAATCGTCGGCTCAAATTGGCTAACAAAGGAATATAAAAGGTAAGGCTTTTTGGGTAAGTGAGCTAAATGAAATGATGGCCTCAATCATATAAATGCATGAATACACAAAATAATGGACATAAAGAATCAAACAAATCAAAGATTACAATCATAGAAAGAGAATAATACACACAAGAATGGAAAAATAAGTGGTTATAGGATGTAACCACACCATTAGGCTCAAATCTCACTTGCTTGTGTTCTTAGCTCAAAAACATGATCCACAATATATATAATTCAAGCAAGTTCTATGAAAAGCTTTCACTCAAATCAATTGAGGTGCCCTATATATAGAAATCTTGAAAAATTCCATTATTTTGACTAAGCTTATTTGTATATATATGCAAAAACTAAGAAAATGCAAGTAAAAATCCTAAAATCCTAGAATGAAATGAAAAAGTGTTGGAATTAGAAACTTGTCACCCAAAATCGCCGAACGGTCGGACGACCTCCCCACACTTAAAAGTTTGCACCGTCCTCGGTGCACGCAAAGGAGAGCTAGGTGGACGGGTTGCTACAATTGATGAGCTCCTTCAAAAGGTTGTGCGGATGACTTGTTTGTTGCCTCATTTAAAGCTATTCATATCTCCCTTCTTAGTGGCCAACCAAAAAGGGAAGAAAAAGAAAGAAAGTTAAGCCTATAACAAACATATCGAAGCAAATAGAACATAGGCGGGGCTAATGCCAAATAAGAGTAAGGTTCTCACTACATGTTAGCTACGCATGTAAGTGAGAAAACAATATAAGCTAATGGCATATTAACTAATACTTGATGCAAGAGTAAAAGCAAAGCATGAAGAGCATATGGCACATCAAGTTCACATAAGAAGAAGTGGGTCATGAAAGACAATATGAGGTCATATCAATGCACAAAGACATAAGAGTCATACAAGATGAAGCATTGATTTAAAGGTTTCATCACCCAACAATATCAAACAAGTCAATAAGCACCAATATAATGCAAGAATTACTCAACAATTGAGTGTAAGAATCCAACACCATTATTGAAATGACTAAAAAAAAAACGAAAACATACTACAAAAACTAAATGAAAATGGGAAGAGTAGAAGTATGCGAATGTGATAAGCAAAAGAAAATGGAAGGGGAGAAAAAAAACTTTTTTTTTTACCGACGCGTGCGCGTCATGCACGTTTACGCGTCGACGGGTATATTGGTCGAAGGACGCGTACGCGCCAGGTGCGCGCACGCGTGCATCGAGTTAGGCCGGAGGCATAGTGTCGGCCCAAGTCTGGCACAACTCTCGGGTAAAAGTACCAGGAGTGTGGATCGTGCAATCGACGCACGCGCGTACAGTGCGCGTGCGCGTGCATTGCGAATTTAAGATGATGTGCGCGTACGCGCCAAGTGCGCGCACGCGTGCATAGACGTGTGCCTTAGGCCCAATGTTCGCACAGTGCAGGCCTAACTCTCGGGTTTTTGGCTGGAGGTGAAATTTTGCATCCACGCATACGCGTACAGTGCGCGTCCGCGTGGGTGGTCGACAAAATGCTCCGGTGCGCGTAAGCGTCATGTGCGCGCACGCGTGGATGGTGTTCTGTTTTTTCAAAGAAAATATTTTTGCTATCTTTTTGCACCAATCAAAGCCTTTCAATCCTCCAAACAGCTACCAAAACACCCTAGAACCTTATTCAACATACTATACCACTAACTAAACTCAATGAAACAATAAAAACAAGAAATTAAACTAATTCTACCAATATTTACAAAGATAAAAATGAAAAGATTTTACCATGGTGGGTTGTCTCCCACCTAGCACTTTTGTTTATTGTCCTTAAGTTGGACTTATGGGGAGCTCCTCATCAAGGTGGCTTGTGCTTGTATTCATCTTGGAACTCCCACTAATGCTTGGTTCTCCATTGTGCCCCAAGATTTCTCATGGATTGAGCCAAGTGTTGATGGAGTTCTTCACAAGCTTGGGGCTCCCAAAGTTGATCCTCTTCTTGTGATCCGGGATCCCACACTTTATTTTCACGCCCGTCTTGAGGTTGATCATCATTATTAGTCCATCCGGGTGGTGAACAAGATGAATTCTCTATGAAGTGCCCAACAATCCTCCTAGACCCATCTATTTGAGCACTACTCCAACCTTTATATCTCATGTTTGATGCATCAACCATAATGAGCCGTGATTTGCAACGCCAACCACAAAACTTTTTCCGCTTACGCTTCATCCCACAAACTTCCCTAAGTTGGCCATCCGTTTCAAGCAAACCATATTCAAGCGGGATAATAAAACTAATAGAAATGAATTTTACCCACTCAAATGAAGGTGTAGATGGCAACCTAGGCAAGGATGCTTCCAAAGATCTTGACAAAGCGTAACCATCCCTCGTTCGTCTATCTCTAAGGATTTCCACCTCTTCACATGATCTCTTGATCTCAATCCTTTGTTCAACAATTTTATCAAAACCTTTTCCTTTACTCAAATCATAATAGGAAGGGTGAGAAAAATTTACCTCCTTAACGCTTTCGAATCCAACCGGAGAAGGTTCTTCATGTTCAAAGGATTCTTCACCACTAAGACTTGATGCTTGATCTTCATCACCAAGGGAACTCAATCCTTGCTCTATCCCATCTAAGTCTTTGTTCATACCCTGACCGAGCTCCCCAAACTCGGTAAAGATCATAGAAGGTCCGACCTCATCCCAAGGCCCACGCCTGAGGTCGGACCTCGGACAAATAAGCTAAGAAGGCCCATCAAAAAGGAACGAAGCCCAAAACCTAAAGGCCGAAAAGGCCTAGGAAAGGCGGTTCCACAAAGATAGGGATAAAACTCCCAAAAGATAAGATAAGATAAGAATATCTTATCCAGGGAAGATCACGACCGACTACTATAAATACACTGGAGCACCCAGGTATAACTCATACTCTAATTCTACTCAATATCTGCTTGGACCCATGCTAACTTAAGCATCGGAGTGTCATTGCAGGTACAACCACCAACCACTCCACATATCAAGCTCGGGTCCCTGACCCCCACCTTGGGTCACAGAACCCTCACCAAGACGTCCGAGCTACTCGTTTCAGGTAACCCCCGGAACATTGGCGCCGTTGCCGGGGACCTGGAAGTCATCCCTCTACCATGGCGGACGACCCCTCCAACAATGACCGCGCGGCATCAGAACAAGAAGAGGAAGTTGACACCGGAGAACGACCGGACAGCCCTCTATCACCACGCACTCCAGGAGGAAACAAACAGAATCGCCCAAAGACGTCACTCCCAAACAAAGATCCACGAAATCCCGAAAAAGAAAAGAGCTCGAAAATTCTAGAAGCAGTCCGGGCACAACAAAACCGACTAAAACAACTCGAAGAGGACATAAAGAAGCAAAAAGAAACTGAACAAGATCTGAGAAGGGAAGCTCGCAAGCGCAGAGAATTAGAAGAAAAACTGCGGAAAATAGAGGCCAGCCTGAAAGATCGGTCAGACCGCGGCCCCACCCCCGAAGGCAACCATGACCCCTTCACGCAAGAGATCATGAAGGAAAAGGTACCGCGAAACTTTAAACCACCCGATATGGATCTCTACGACGGCACCACCGACCCAAGTCACCACCTCAGCAACTTCAGAAGCAGAATGTACCTAGTCGACGCCTCCGACGCGATTCGGTGCAAAGCCTTCCCCACCACTCTCACCAAATCAGCCATGAAGTGGTTCGACAACCTGCCACCTAGATCAATCACCAGCTTCGAAGACCTAACCAAAAAATTCCTAACAAGATTCTCCATTCAAAAGGACAAGGCAAAACATGCCCCCAGTCTACTCGGGATCAAACAAGGTAACCAAGAAACTCTCCGAGAGTACATGGAGCGATTCAACAAAGCCTTCCTGGACATACAACACTTGCCCACTGAAGCAGCCATCATGGGACTAGCAAACGGCCTAAAAGAGGGACCGTTTAGCCAATCCCTATCCAAACGATACCCGACCTCCCTATACGAGGTGCAGGAACGGGCAGAAAAATATATCAACATGGAGGAAACCTCCCAGCTAAGAGACTCTTCTAGGAAGGAATCAACCTACCCGTTCCGAGATCGAGATCGGGAACAGAAGAAGAAAGAAGAATCCAACTCAGACAAGCCACGGAAGTACCACAGCTACACCCCCCTCCGAGTCTCCCTGGTAGACGTCTACAGAGAAGTATGCCACACCGAAAAGATCCCACCACCCTGACCTCTAAAACACAAAAGAGCGGGAAGAGATCGGTCCGAATACTGTGAATATCACAAACTCTACGGTCACTCTACCAACGACTGCCACGACCTAATGAATGTTATAGAAAAGCTGGCCAGAGAAGGAAAACTCGACAGATACATAGCAGAGAAAGGAGAAGAGACCAGGAAGAGAAGGCGGGGAGATAACGAAGATCGGGCCGAACAAACCCCGCGAACCCCGGAGAGGCACATACACATGATAAACGGAGGTTTCGCAGGCGGAGGAACATCCAGATCCTCACGAAAGAGACACCTCAAAGAAGTCTACCATGTCCGAGAAGAAAGTCCCCTGCCCGAGTTACCTACCATCTCATTTACCCGAGAAGATGCTCAAGGGATAATACCCGGGCACGACGATCCAATGGTGGTCACCATTATCCTAGCAAACGCCAACTTACATCGAACCCTGATTGACCAGGGAAGCTCAGCAGATATCCTATTCAAAGCGGCCTTCGACAAGCTCGGACTTGAAGAAAAAGAGCTAAAGGCCTATCCCACCGACCTATTTGGGCTAGGGGACACCCCGATCCATCCCTTAGGATACATCTCGCTACACACTACCTTTGGAAGAGGCGAACAGTCTAGAACATTAAGCATCGACTACATTATAGTCGACGTCACTTCAGCATACAATGCCCTCATTGGGCGACCAACCCTAAACAGACTAGCAGCTATAGTCTCAACCCCACACCTCTGTATGAAGTTCCCTACCACAAAGGGAATCGCTACCCTAAAAGGCGACCAAAAACTAGCACGGCGATGCTACAACGAAAGCCTGAGCCTAAAAGGGAAAGAGGTCAATACAATAGAACTCGGACGAGTTCAAACCCGAGAAGACCTCCGGCCACAACCAGAGGGAGAAACCGAAAAAATCCAAATCGGGAACACACCTGAAAAAATAACAAACGTAGGAGCGAACCTCGAAGCAGGCCTAAAAGAGGAACTCATAACCCTCTTAAAAGAGAATTCCGACCTCTTCGCCTGGAAAGCCTCCGACATGCCAGGCATAAGCCCCGACCTGATGTGCCATAAGCTATCAGTATACCCGGGGTCCAGACCTGTCCAACAAAGACGCCGGAAACTCGGGCCTGAGCGCGTGCAAGCAATAGAAGAACAAGTACAAGCATTACTAGATGCAGGGTTCATTCGAGAAGTAAAATACCCCCTATGGCTCGCAAACGTGGTCCTGGTAAAAAAGCCCAACGGAAAATGGAGGATGTGCGTCGATTACACGGATCTCAACAAAGCCTGCCCCAAGGACCCATATCCACTACCAAACATCGACGCCTTAGTAGACGCAGCCTCAGGCCATAGATATCTCTCCTTCATGGACGCATACTCGGGATACAATCAAATCCCGATGTACGGACCCGACCAAGAAAAGACCTCGTTCATAACCCCAAGGGCAAACTACTACTACGTAGTAATGCCCTTCGGGCTGAAGAACGCAGGGGCAACCTACCAGAGGCTAATGAACAAAGTGTTCTCAGAGCACATCGGACTACAACTAGAGGTGTACGTCGACGACATGCTGGTAAAGACACAAGAAGACGGAAACTTGCTGACCGACCTCACCAGTGTCTTCGGCACCCTCAGAAAACACAACATGAGACTCAACCCGACAAAGTGCACCTTCGCCGCAGAAGCCGGAAAATTCTTAGGCTTCATGTTGACTCAAAGGGGCATCGAAGCAAACCCGGACAAATGCCAAGCGATACTCAATATGAAAAGCCCGACCTGTGTCAAAGAAGTACAACAGCTGAATGGAAGGCTGGCCGCCCTATCAAGATTTTTGGCAGGATCAGCGATAAAATCACTACCTCTCTACTCACTCCTAAAGAAAGGGAAACCCTTCTCATGGACCCCGGAGTGCGAAAAAGCCTTTCAAGAATTCAAGGAGTTGCTCGGGCAGCCACCAATCCTAACCCGACCTTTAAAAGGGGAAGAGCTCGTACTGTACCTCTCGGTCGGACATCGGGCAGTCGCTTCAGCGCTAATACGAGAAAATGATCAAGGACAACACCCCATATACTTTGTAAGCAAGGCACTACAAGGGGCCGAATTAAACTATCAGAAAATAGAAAAATTCGCCTACGCCCTAGTGTTCACAGCTCGGAGGCTCCGTCCCTACTTCCAAGCCCACACCATCAAAGTCCGGACAAACCAACCCATGAGACACATCCTGCAAAAAACAGACCTGGCAGGACGAATATTACAATGGGCGGTGGAACTGTCCGAGTTCGACCTCCACTATGAAACCCGGACCGCCATAAAGTCTCAGTATCTAGCCGACTTCATCGCAGAATACACTGAGACCCCTGGAACCCCACTCTCGTGGAACCTGTATGTCGACGGGTCCTCAAACAAAACAGGAAGCGGGGCCGGTGTTATACTCGAAAGCGACCAAGGAACACGGATAGAACTATCCCTAAAATTCGAGTTCCAGGCTTCGAACAACCAAGCCGAATACGAGGCCCTACTAGCAGGCCTAAAGCTAGCCGAAGAGGTCGGAGCCCAGAGAATCACGATCTTCAGCGACTCCCAGGTCATCACATCGCAAGTAAATGGGAGTTACCAGGCCAAAGACCCAACTATGAAAAAATACCTGGACCAAACACAGGCACAATTACGCCACTTCCCAGAAGTACAAATCCAGCACATACCTCGGGAACAAAATGCCCGGGCAGACGCCCTCTCTAAGCTTGCTAGCACCAAGCCCGGAGGCAACAACAGAAGTCTCCTCCAAGAAACCTTACAATCTCCCTCCGTGCTAAGAGAGGAAGAAATACTAAATATATCCAACCAACAGCAAGGATGGATGACCCCCATACTCAACTACCTGAAGTCGGGAACTCTCCCCACCGAAAGAAAAGAAGCTAAAAGGCTTACAAAGGACGCCCAGAATTATACACTAATTCACGACGTATTATACAGAAGAGGGTTCTCAAACCCCCTCCTTAGGTGCGTTCCGACCTCAGAAACAAAAAGCGTCCTCGAAGAAGTCCACGAAGGCATGTGTGGGAACCATCTCGGAGCTCGGGCACTATCCAAAAAAGTAGTCAGAGCCGGGTTCTACTGGCCGACCTTGCAAAGAGATGCAACGGAGTTTGTGAAGATATGCCCCCCCTGCCAAAAACACGCCAATTTTCACAAGGCACCGCCCGAAGACCTTATCAGCATCACTGCGCCATGGCCCTTCGCAAAATGGGGACTCGACCTACTCGGCCCGTTTCCACAAGGACCGGGGCAAGTCAAATACCTCATAGTAGGGGTCGACTACTTCACAAAGTGGATCGAAGCTGAACCCTTAGCCACTATTACGGCTCAGAAAAGCCGTAGATTCCTATACAAAAACATTGTCACGAGGTTCGGAGTCCCCTACTCCATCACAACAGACAATGGAACACAGTTCACGGACACAAGTTTTCAGAGCTTGGTGGCCGAACTAAAAATCAAACAGCAATTCACATCGGTCGAGCACCCACAAGCCAATGGACAAGCAGAGGCTGCAAATAAAGTCATCTTGGCCGGGGTAAAACGAAGACTCCAAGAGGCCAAAGGGGCATGGGCCGAAGAACTCCCCCAGGTACTATGGGCATATCGGACAACCCCGCACTCTACAACGGGAGAATCCCCATTCCGACTAGCTTACGGGATGGAGGCAATGATTCCTATCGAAATAGATGAAGGGTCGCCCAGAGTCATCTTCTACAACGAAGGAGGCAACCCACAGGCACAAAGGGAAGAACTCGACCTCCTCCCCGAGGTCCGAGAAAGAGCCCAAATCCAAGAAGAAGCCTTAAAACGGCGAACGGCCCTCAGATACAATCAAAAGGTAATAAAGCGAAGTTTCTCCATTCACAACCTGATTCTAATCCGAAATGACATCGGAACACAAAAGTCGGGAGAAGGAAAGCTAGCCGCAAATTGGAAAGGGCCCTACAAGGTAACAGAAGTCTTAGGGACAGGCTACTACAAAATATCCGACCTAGAAGGCAATGAGCTGCCCAGGGCCTGGCACGCCTGTAATCTAAGACGGTACTACAGCTAGAAAAACTTAACCCGAGGTGTACTCTTTTTCCCTACAAGGGTTTTTTAATGAGACACCCGGTTAAAGCAGGATACCCGACCTAGTCAAAGGGTAAACACTTTGTAAATATTCTTTCTTTTTTTTTTTTACTAATCAAATTTCTCTATTTTCTCTCCCTCATGATGAAGCAAATCCTAAGAAAAGTACCCCACCAAGGCGCATTAATTTATGCTCGGCAAAACGCAAAAAATCATTTGCCAAGAGACCATACAAGGTCGGCAAAGATAAAGCGACGAGGTTCAAATTAATGTGAGAAGTTATAAAGTAACTCTGAAATGGCTCGAAGAGCCAAATAAAAAGAGGTTACAAAAATAACTTAAAAAGGCCGACCAAATGACGAAGTCGGACCCAACCAAGGGAAAGTTATAAAGTAACTCTGAAATGGCTCGAAAAGCCAAATAAAAAGAGATTACAGAAATAACTCAAAAGGGCCGACCGACGACAAAGTCGGACCTAACAAAAAGGAGGTACTCGAGCACCCGATGTCCGAGAAAAAGCTCGGACCCAAGAAAGAAGCCTTAAAACGACGAGAACCAAGATTTCGAAAAACGCTTACTAAAAAGATGCTTTACAAAAGCAACTAAAAAGTACAAGCGAAAGAACGAAATCAAAGGAAGCCTCGACAATGCTTACTAAAAAGTTGCTTTACAAAAGCAACTAAAAAGTTCAAGCGAAAAGAACGAAATCAAAGGAAGTTTCAAAACGCTAGCTAAAAAGTTGTTATCTGAAAACAACTAAAAAGCACAAAAGCGGAAACAAAAAGTCAAAACGCTAGCTAAAAAGTTGTTATCCGAAAACAACTAAAAAGCACAAAAGCGGAAACAAAAAGTCAAAACGCTAGCTAAAAAGTTGTTATCCGAAAACAACTAAAAAGCACAAAAGCGGAAACAAAAGATCAAAACGCGAACAAAAACACCGCATAATAAGCTAAAAAAGTTACTAAAAAGTAGCTAAAAGCAAAAGGTGTTCAAAGCATTCAACAGAAACCATCCAAAAGACAAAAGAGCCCACAGGCCGGGCACAAAACCAGAATAAAAAGATTACAGAGGATCAAAGTCCTTCCCGGACTCCACATCAACAGAAGGCTGCGGAGCAAACATAGAAATCGGGACAGCATCGACGGCAACGTCCTCTCGATTCGAAACCCCCACACCAGATCCATCCCCGACCAAGGGGGAAGTCGGGTTCTCAACCGGAACTTTGGGGTCGGACATCGGGACCTCATCCTCAGTAGGAGCAGGAACAATCTGGCCATCCACAACGACGTTATCCGTACTGAACAAGCTCAAATCTAGGTCGGGAGCAAGAACTCGGACCTGAGCCTTCAAATTCTCGAACATGGCATCCATGCCCTTGGCCACATGACCTTCCAGCTCGTAAAACTTGTCCTGCGCGGATTGCAACTCCTCCCTTGTCTCCACAAGCTCGGTATATAGCTTGGTATAATTCTCCGTAGCCGCCTTCGCCATCTCCTCAGATGTCTTCGCTGCCGCCACAGCCGCGGTAGCTTTAGTTTTCTCTCTCTCCAAGGAGGCCTCCAGCTCAGCAATCCGGGCAGCCTTCAGTTGACTAATCTTATCAAGCTCGAACTGAGCCTTCTCAAGTCGGGAGCTGGTCGCACCAATGGGGGACTTCTTGAACTCCCGGGCAATAGCGGCATGAAGACTGGCCATCCGGACACAGCTCCGCGCCATATACTGAAAATGATGCTCCATAGACGCATCATCAGTAGAAATAAAGGTCTGAGGAAGGATATGCTGCTCAATCCAACCTAGAGCATCAAAGTTCTTATCATTGAAACTGGCAAGCACCTGAGAGGTCTTCTGCTTCTTAGGAGGAGGACCCGAGAACGGAGGAGGAGAAGAAGTAGCAGAGGTCGGAGGATCCTGGCTTACAGCTCGGAACTGAGGAGTCGGAATAGTCTTCGACCGAGTCTGAACACCCACGGTAGTCTTCTGCAGAGAGGATCGGATAGAAGCATCCCCGGCCTCGAGATTTCGAGCAGCCACCGACTTCTTCGTCCGACGAAGAAATTTCATGGAATCCGCCTGAGAAGACATCTCTGCAAGAAATAAAAGGGATTACCACAACAGAAATTCCACCAAAAATAAAGCAAAACACAAAGGAAAGGTCGGAATCTCAAAGAGGTCGGGAACTACCTAACTCGGAACGGAGAAGGCTTGGATCTCCCAACATTTTCTTCGTGTCCAAGTGAGGTGCCCGACCCCATAAACTGCTTACCACACCCACAAAAGCCTGCTCCACCTCATCTAGACTCTCAAACGTATACTTAACAGACACTACATTCTCCTGCCAACAAAGAGGAAAAGAAGGCTCCCCACTCTCATCTAGAAAGAAAGGTCGGACGTCCCCAGTAGCCCGGACCTTGAAATAATAGTTCTTAAAATCGTGAAAAGACTCATCATACAGGGTACAGAACTTCCTCCCCTGGTTTGCCCTAAAAGAGACCCAAGACACCTTCCCCCCACCCGAACCCGGCTTCGTCAACACAAACAAATAGGAAAAAAGAGAAATAGAGGGAGGGACACCCAAAAACTGGCACAAAAGTTGGAACAGCTTTAAAAATGCCCAGGAATTTGGATGGAGCTGCGTAGGGGCAAGGTTACAGGACCACAACACCTCGGACTCCAGGTCGGTAAAAGGAAGTCGGACACCCAGCTTAGAGAAAAAACAATCATAGGCGTAAAAGAAGAGCTTCTCGGAACTGTCTAAAGGCGGGAAGCAAACTCTCTCCTCGGAATCCGGGGCTACTAACTCATAATCCCTCTCAGACTCCCTATCCTCACATATGCTACATTGCCTACGAAACCTAGCTAAATACTCAGAATCTACCACGGAAGGGACTCTTAAAGGAACAGGATCTACCCAACCAAGACCACTCGGAATCTTGGTCGACATTGCTTGAAGAACCTTTCGAGACATAAAAATCTTGCCTACAAAGAAGAATACAACAGCAAGGCAAAAATCACGTAAAGGCAGACAGCAAAAACCCATTCAGCAAAACGAGAAAACAAAGTTCTTTTAGAAAGAAAATGCAGCAACCCGAAAACAAAGTACCAAAAGAAAAGAGCCCCCCCTACATACAAGCAACCAAAGCGATGGCGGCGCCTCTTTTCGGGGCAACCCAGGCATAGAAGAAAAAGAAAACAGAAGCATATATGCGCAAAGAAAATGAAGACAAGAACAAACCTGGAAGAAAGGAAGAAGACGACGAGCTCCGATGCAAGGAAAACGGAAACGGCGGCGAGGAGGAAACCCCGGAAAAACGCACAGAAAGAATCGGAGAAGAAGAACAAAGAAGGAGCGGCGCTCGAAGGAGAGATGGCGAAAACTCAGAAAAAATGGAAAGGGAACAGAATAAACGAAGAAAATGAGGAAAGGGGCAAATAAATAATGCCTTCACAGAGCCCGAACGGAAATCGAGGAGAAACGGTAACAAGCAATAAATGCTGAAACGGCCATTTTCAAAATTTGAAAAAACTACTATGCCCGAGCTCAACCTCTCAAAAAGGACGAACTCGGGCAGGGGCACTGTTCATACCCTGACCGAGCTCCCCAAACTCGGTAAAGATCATAGAAGGTCCGACCTCATCCCAAGGCCCACGCCTGAGGTCGGACCTCGGACAAATAAGCTAAGAAGGCCCATCAAAAAGGAACGAAGCCCAAAACCTAAAGGCCGAAAAGGCCTAGGAAAGGCGGTTCCACAAAGATAGGGATAAAACTCCCAAAAGATAAGATAAGATAAGAATATCTTATCCAGGGAAGATCACGACCGACTACTATAAATACACTGGAGCACCCAGGTATAACTCATACTCTAATTCTACTCAATATCTGCTTGGACCCATGCTAACTTAAGCATCGGAGTGTCATTGCAGGTACAACCACCAACCACTCCACATATCAAGCTCGGGTCCCTGACCCCCACCTCGGGCCTCACCAAGACGTCCGAGCTACTCGTTTCAGGTAACCCCCGGAACAGTCTTCATATGGAGTATGCCTTGGAGGGTGTGCACTTTCCTCCCTAGCATCAATTTCAATCATCTTGGAGGGGTTTTCTTCAACTCTATGTTCCCATAGAGGCTCCGCATCTCCTAAGTCTTCTACCACTTCTTCCTTGTCTTCAACAATTAAAGCTTCCTCCAATTGTTCCAATACAAAGCAACTTCCCTCATTTCCCACCGGAGTTTCCAATCTCTCCTTCATGCTATGCTCTTCATTTGATTCTCCACATGCAGCCATGGGAGTTCCTTGAGTGTTCGAGCATTGGGAGGCTAATTGATTTGTTACCGCATCCAAGGCGGCCATGAAATGTTGCACATCCCTTTTCATCTCTTCTTGTCCTTGAGCAAGAACACTAAGGGTTTCATCCATTAGAGGTTGGGGTGGGTGGAAGGATTCATAGTAGGAAGATGGTTCTTCTTGGTAGAGTTGTGGTGGTTCAATGTTCTCCACTCTTTCCACTTGTTGCACAACACACTCCATGGTTGCTTAAAATTGATCCAATGCTTCCTTGAGATGATCCCTTGACTCTTGTTCCTCTTGGATATCATGAGTAGGACCATAAGGCTCTTGGATTGAAAGACATGAATATTCTTCCATGGGAGGTTGTGGTGAAAGGTAGAATTCATCTTGTGGTTGAAAATTTTCATATATTGGGGGTGGTTCATCTTGGTAATAATATGGAGGGGGTGGCTCTTGAAAATGTTGATGTTGGAATGGTGGTGGCTCTATGTGTGGTTCATATTGCTCATATGGTTGTTGGTAGGATGGATATGGATTAGGGTCATATGAAGGTGGTTGGTGAAAAGGGGCTTGTGAGTGTGGTTAGGGGCCATGTTGAGGAGGGGGTTCATAAGCATATGGTGGTGGCTCTTGAAAGTCACAAGGAGATTCACCATAGCCATTGGATTGATATGCATCAAAAAATGGCTCTTCTTCATAGTGCATTGGTGGGGGTTGTTGCCATGAAGATTGATCATATGCATATGACTCCTCCCACCATTGATTGTCCCATCCTTGATGCATCTCTTCATTGAAGTTCTCATCACCTACAACATAGTTGTAATCACACTCATAGCCAAAATGAGAATCCATGGTGAAAAGAGAAAATAAAAACAAAAACTACTAAGAAATAATGAAACAAAGTCCTAACTAGCAAGCAATCCGTAAAAAAAATCAAGCTATTCACAATATTCACATATATACAATAACCAATAACATAACACCATTGCAATTCCCCGGCAACGGCGCCATTTTTGACGATTGGATTTTTGACGGTTTAGAATTTCACAAATGAATTCTCGTTGCAAGTATAGTTTCTAAACCAATCACTAATCCTTTCATACAAAAGATTGTTTGTCACAAGTAACAAACCCCTAAAATTAATAACCGAAGTATTCAAACCTCGGGTCGTTCTCCCTAGGAATTGTAATGAAGTGTCTTGTTATTGGTTGTGAGTTATTTTGGGGTTTTGATAAGAAACATGAAAGTAAATGGCAATGAAATTAAACTAACAACTATAAAGCTCTTGGCAAGATATGAGAACTAGAAGTTCTATCCTAGTTATCCTTCTCAATTGTGATGAATATTGTTCATTGCTACCACTTAGTTAACCCTTACTAAAGAAAGGAAAGTCAAGTGGATGAATTGACTTGAGCCACAAGTCCTAGCCAACTCCCAAGGAAAGACTAGCTTTAGTGCACTCCAAACCAATTAGCAATCTCTCCAATTATCAATCAACAAAGGAATTAGATAACTCAAGTGTCACTAATTACTCTACCTAGGCCAAGAGGAACAAAATCTACACTAAAACTAAAAGAGACATTTCAACAAACACATAAAGTGCAATAGAAGTAAACATTATTAAATGCAAGAATTAAAGAGAGATCTAACTACAAAGGCAAGAGATCAACAATAGAAAAGCAAAGAAGAACAATTATTATGAATTACCTCTTATTGAATTAGAAGAAAATGGAAGGAACAATAGTAGATCTACAACAAAGTATAAGAACAACATAAAGGAAATTACAATAAAAGAATGGAAGAAGAATGAATCTAACAACAAGGAATTGAGATGTAGAAGTAGAAGAAAGCAAAGATTAAAACCTAGATCTAAGAACTAATCCTAATCCTAATCCTAATTCTAGAGAGAAGTGAGAGCTTCTCTTTCTAGAAACTAATTCTAACTACTAAACTAAACTAATGGTAACTAACATATGTTTCCCTCTTCACTCCTTGGGTTAAATAGCATCAGAAATGAGTTGGATTGGGCCCACAAGGCTTCTAAATTCGCTGGCCACGTTTTGCTTCAAGTGGACTAGGTGGCAGCAACGGCGCGTGCACGTACTATGCGCGTGCGCGCCACCATACTTGTAGCAACTATGGCAAATCTTATATCGTTTCGAAGCCCCGGATGTTAGCTTTCTAACCCAACTGGAACCGCATCATTTGGACCTCTGTATCTCAAGTTATGGTCGTTTAAGTGCGAAGAGGTCGGCTTGACAGCTTTCCGGTTCTTTCATTTCTTCATGAGTTCTCCAACTTTTCATGCTTTCTTTCTTCATTCCCTTGATCCAATCTTTGCCTCCTAAACCTTAAATCACTTAACAAACATATCAAGGCATCTAATAGAATCAAGGAGAATTAGATTTAGCTATTTTATGTCCTAAAAAGCATGTTTTCACTCTTAAGCACAATTAAAGGAGAATATACAAAACCATGCTATTTCCTTGAATAAATGTGGGTGAAAGGTGATAAAATCTCCTAGAATCAATACAAGATAAACCCTACAAATGGGGTTTGTCAGTTACCTTTAGATTGTTGTAACTTAGCTTCCCTTAATTTTCTCTTCAGAGTCCTTTCAGGTTCTGGATCAATTTCAACAAGAGTGCCTTTATCCTTGTTCCTGCTCATATGAAAGAGAAGAAAACAAGAAAAGAAAGAGGAATCCTCTATGTCACAGTATAGAGATTCCTTTATGTTAGTAGAAAAAGAAAAGGGAGAAGAATGAAGAAGAGTGGGTTCGGATATTTAGGTGAAGAGAGGTGAAGAGAAGTGTTAGTAATTAAAAAATTAAATAGAATAAGAGAGAAGAGATAGAAAATTCGAAAATAATATAAAAAAAGGGTTAGTAATTTTCGAAAATTAGAAATAAGATAAGATTTAAATTAAAATTTAAAACAAAAAGAATTTTTGAAAAAGAGATGAGATATTTCAAAAATTAGAGAGGGAAAAGTAGTTAGGTGGTTTTGAAAAAGATAAGAAACAAACAAAAAGTCAAAGAGTTAGTTGAAAAAGATATTAAAATCAAATTTGAAAAGATAAGAAGATAAGAAGTAGATAAGATATTTTGAAATCAAATTTTGAAAAAGATAAGATAAGAGATAAGATAAAAAGATATGATAAAAATATATGATAAAAAGATAAGGTTTTTAAGAAAAAGATATTTTGAAAAAGATCTAATTTTCAAAATTAAAATTGATTACTTGACTAACAAGAAACTAAAAGATAAGATTCTAAAATTTAAAGATTGAACCTTTCTTAACAAGAAAGTAACAAACTTCAAATTTTTGAATCAATCACATTAATTATTAGTAAAATTTCAATTTTTTTTTAAAAGATAAGAAAAAGATTTTGAAATTAAATTTTTAAAATTTCGAAAATTACAAAAAAAATGAAAAAGATGTGATTTTTGAAAAAGATTTTGAAAAGATAAGATTTTTAAAATTGAAAATTTGACTTGACTTATAAGAAACAACTAATTTTTAAAAATTTTTGACCAAGTCAACCCAAAATTTTGAAAATTTGGAGGGAAATAAGGAAAAGATATTTTTTTGATTTTTGAATTTTTAATGAGGAGAGAGAAAAACACAAACATGACCCAAAACATAAAAATTTTGGATCAAAACACAAGATGCATGCAAGAACACTATGAATGTCAAGATGAACACCAAGAACACTTTGAAGATCATGATGAACATCAAGAACATAATTTTGAAAAATTTTTTTGATGCAAAGAAAACATGCAAGATACCAAACTTAGAAATCTTTAATGCATGGACTCTAACAAACAAAAAATGCATATGAAAAATAACAAACAACACAAAACAAGAAAACATCAAGATCAAACAAGAAGACTTGTCAAGAACAACTTGAAGATCATGAAGAACACCATGAATGCATGAATTTTCGAAAAATGCAAGAAAAAAAAATTATTTTTAAAGCATGCAATTGACACCAAACTTAAAAGTTGACTCAAGACTCAAACAAGAAACATAAAATATTTTTGATTTTTATGATTTTATGATTTTTTTTGGATTTTTATTAATTTTTTTTCGAAAATAATTTTGGAAAAACGAAAAAGAAAGAAAAATTTTGAAAAATTTTGAAAACTTTTTGAAAAGAAAATTTACCTAATCTGAGCAACAAGATGAACCGTCAGTTGTCCATACTCGAACAATCCCCGGCAACGGCGCCAAAAACTTGGTGGACGAAATTGTGATCCTCTTTGTATTTGCATGAGAATTAAAAATTGGCTCTATTGGAATTTATGATCACAACTTCATTCAACGTTACCAGCAAGTGTACTGGGTCATCCAAGTAATACCTTACGTGAGTAAGGGTCGATCCCACAGAGATTGTTGGTATGAAGCAAGCTATGGTCATCTTGTAAATCTCAGTTAGGCAGATTAAATGGTTATGGGTTTCGAAAATTAATAATAAATAGAAAATAAAATAGGATAGAAATACTTATGTAACTCAATAGTGGGAATTTCAGATAGGCGTATGGAGATACTGTGCTCCTCTCGTATCTCTATTTTCTTATTACATTCATCCAATCCTTCCTACTCCTTTCCATGGCAAGCTGTATGTAGGGCATCACCATCATCAATTGCTACTTTTAATCCTCTCGTGAAAATGGTCCAAATGCTTTGTCACAGCACGGCTAATCACCTGTCGGTTCTCAATCAGGTTGGAGTAGAATTCCTTGATTCTTTTGCGTTTGTCATCACGCCCAGCCTTCAGGAGTTTGAAGCTCGTCACAGTCATTCAATACCGGAATCCTACTCGGAATACCACAGACAAGGTTAGACTTTCCGGAATCCTGGGATCCTACTCGGAATACCACAGACAAGGTTAGACTTTCCGGATCCCCATGAATGCCGCCATCTATCTAGCTTATACCACGAAGATTCTGTTGGGGAATCTAAGAGATATGCACCCGGCCTAAAGTAGAACGGAAGTGGTTGTCAGTCACGCGCATTCATAGGTGAGAATGATGATGAGTGTCACGGATCATCACATTCATCAAGTTGAAGTGCAACGTATATCTTGGAAGAAGAATAAAAGAGAATTGAATAAAAAGTAATAGTAATTGTATTGAAACTTGAGGTACAGCAGAGCTCCACACCCTTAATCTATGGTGTGCAGAAACTCCACTATTGAAAATACATAAGTGAAAGGTTCAGGCATGGCCGAATGGCCAGCCCCCTGAATGATCAAAAGACCGAATGATCAAAGACTAGAACAGTCAAAGATTAAACTATCAAAAGATGTCTAATACAATAGTAACTTATCCTATTTATACTAGACTAGTGATACGTAAAAATTAGATTTCACGTACAACCGGCAAGTATACCGGGTCGTATCAAGTAATAAGACTCACAGGAGTGAGGTCGATCCCACGGAGATTGGTAGATTAAGCAACTTTAGTTAAATGGTAGATTTAGTCAAGCAAACATAGTTTTGATTTCATGAGCATTTTGATTTTTGAACATAATTGCAAGAATATAAATGACACAAAATGTAAAGAACTAGAAGATAGAAATAAAGTGGAAGTAAATAACGGAAACTTAAATTGCAAGAAACTTAAATGACATCAAAAGTAAATTGCAATAAAATAAAGTGCTGAATTCTAAAGAGCAAGAGAGTAAGAAATAAAGAAACAGAATGTAAATGACAAGAATAATAAATTGCAAGAATGTAGAAGGGAATTGGGGAATGGGTTTTCAAACACTAAGAACAAAGAAATGAGAATTAATGATAGAGAGGATCATTAGGGATCAGAGATGCTAGTTTTCATGAATTGATGTTAGTCAAAATCCTCCTCAATCATGGGTATAGATCCATGGCAAGTGGGTGATTGAATCCCAATCTCTTGGTGATTCAATCTCTCTCAACATAACCAATTGCCACTCTCGTGATCTAATTGTTCATGAGAAGAGATGAGGCTCAATTTTAATCCAGCCACACAATTCCCTTAATCTCAACCAAGGAGAGTTACATCTCACATACTAACCAAGGTGTGTTAATTAAGGAAATCATGAAAGGATGAACTCTAAACTGAATTATATGGCTCATTCCTCAAATTCACCACATAATTCATATAGATTAACCCCTCTCTCGATGGTGGTTGAATCTTTGAAGAGCAAGAGTTCCCTCTTTAGATCAACCACTAGAATTGAGAAGGAGAAGATGGGTTCACCAATTCATTCCAACAAACAGAGCTCCTCCCCCTAATGAAAGTGGGGTTTAGTGAGTCATTGCTCCAAATTCAACAACAATTGACATAAATGAAAATTAAACTAAATTGTAAAGAAAGATGAAGAAGAATAATGAAATGCTTAAAGATTAAGAAAATGAAGAAGAGAAGTTCCAAGAAGAAAAAGTGCTCTCCGGGTATCCTCCCGGAAGTGCTAACAAGTAAAAGTATGAAAAAGTTCTAAGTGTCAAAAAGTGTGTAAAAGTAAGAAGAAAAGTCCTCTACAAGTACATCAATCTCTTCTATTTATACTACTCCCAAAACTTCTTCAGAGATCTTCAATTTGGGTTAGCAATGTGGGCTTTCTCATTGTTGCATTCTTGGTTCAATTGAAGAAGTTTTGGCCTTTGTGATGAATAGGGGAAGTAGAGCAAGTTGGCAACCATTGTGGCCCATTGAGGGGCGTTATTGGCACTAACTCCAGGCTTAATGCACGTTGGCAACGTGCATGACATTTTCCTGGAAGTGAAGTATTAGACTTGTGCGTTGCTAGCCCAAGTTGTTGCTAACAACTTGCTTTTCCTCTTCTTGGCTCTACTTTCATGCTAAATGTAGCCCAGAATTTGAGTGTCAACCTTCTGCCTCAATATGGACTATTATACATCATTGGAAAGCTCTTGATGTCTATTTTTCAATGCCACTGGAATCACCTCATTTGGACTTTCCTAGCTCAAGTTATGCTTCCTCAAAGAAAGTAAGGTCAAGCTGCCAAGTTGTTGCCAAAAACGCACCTTCTTCTCCAAGTTGGCAACGTGCCCGTGCTTCACCTTCCAAGGCAGGGACTTGGGGCTGGCGTTGTTGCAAAACACGCCCCCTTTCTGGCACGTTGGCAACGTGCTCGTGCCCCCCCTCCAGGGCTCATCTCTAGCCCCTTTGAATTTCACTTCATGTTCTTGTTTTTAAGGTCTAAAGATGGCTCTGGTTTGGCTTCAATTTTGTGCTCCACCATAGACTATCATATATGGTTGGAAAGCTCTGAATGTTAGCTTTCCAACGCAACTGGAAGCACTCAATTTGGATCTCTGTAGCTCAAGATATCTTCCATTGAAGTGGACATGGTCAGGCTGCCTTGTTGGAGTTGTTGTGGACAACGCCCCATATATTCCAAGTTAGCAACGTGCATCACAATTTCCTGGCGTTGTTGATGAACACTCCTTCTCTTCAGCACGTTGGCAACGTGCTCGAGCCTTTCTCAAGGCTCCATGTTTGCTTCCTGGCGTTGGCAACGTGCATAGCAAGGCTAATGGGCGTTGGCAACGTGCATGGTGCCTTTCCTGGCGTTGGCAACTTGGATGGTGCCATGTCTTGGCGTTGGCAACTTGGATGGTGCCATGTCTTGGCGTTGGCAACTTGGATGGTGCCAAGACTTGGTGCCTAGCCAAGTAACCATTCCTGGCGTTGTTGCCAAACACGCCAATACTTCCTAGCTCAACAACGTGCTCGAGCTCCCCTTTGGTGCCAAAATTGCTTGCTACGTTGCCAAGGAACACGCCTTCATAACTTGGAGTTGGCAACATGCATATCATTTTCCTGGGCCAAGTTTGCTTGTGTGGCGTTTCCTAGAGACACGCCTATGATTCCTGGCGTTGGCAACGCCCTCGAGCTCCTCTTCAAGGCTCCATTTGTTGCTTGGCGTTGCCTTGAATAACGCCTATGGTTCCTGGCGTTGGCAACGCCAGCTTCTCTTCCTCCAGGGCCAAGCTTGCTTGTGTGTGGCGTTGGCAACGCCCTTCTAGAGTTGGCAACGCCAGCTCTCTTCCTCCAGGGCCAAGCTTGCTTGTGTGTGGCGTTGGCAACGCCCTTCTAGAGTTGGCAACGCCAGCTCTCTTCCTCCAGGGCCAAGCTTGCTTGTGTGTGGCGTTGGCAACGCCCTTCTAGAGTTGGCAACGCCAGCTTTGCTTCTCCAGGGCTGCCTGGCGTTGCCTTCAACAATGCACCACATTCCTCAAGTTGGCAACGCCAACTTTGCTTCCAAGGCATCCTGGCGTTGCCTCCAACAACGCACTACATTTCTCAAGTTGGCAACGCCAACTTTGCTTCTTGGTTGCCTGGCGTTATCCATAAAAACGCACACTATCTCCAAGTTGGCAACGCCAACTTCTTCTTTCCCAGCTTGCATCATTCTTGCTTCCATGCTTTCTTGTTTCATCACCTATCATCAACAAGGGAAATAGCTTCAAAGTCTTACCAATTCATGCAATAAATTTCATGAGATTCATTCATACTCATTCATATATGCATTCCTTAAATCATTTGCATGAATTTGGCTAGAATCACATGTTCCTTAGTATTCTCATGCATGAAGATAGAACTCATAAAAAGACTTGTTTATTTAGAGAAAATGAGTGAGATTTAAGCTAAAACCAACTAAACTAACTAGCTAATATAACAAATATGTAATTGCATCACAACACCAAACTTAAAGTGTTGCTTGTCCTCAAGCAAAATATAGAAACTTTGTCACAAGAATCTAAGATGTAAAACTTGAATGTTCTTCCAGAGAGTAATTTTTCATTGAGCATGTCATCCTCACTTGTGTGGTCATTAATTTATTGTAATTGAACACAACTATTCAACTTTTTCAATTAAAATGCTTGCTTCACTACTAAATTGGTTAACTTCACTAGGCTTCTTTTATACCTTAGCACATGACCCTTGAACCATTCTTTCCTTGATGCTTTTCTTCTTCTTTCTTTTTTTTATATTCCCCTTTTTTTTCATTTCCAATGAGCTCGAAATCTTGTCTTAAGGCGGCTCTTTAGCATAAGCTTTCAATCAACAATCCCAAACCAGTTGGTTCAAGTTGTTAAGTGTTGAGACACTCTTAAAGATTTACTAACTCAAGCCTCTCTCCTTAACACATTCAATCACAGGCATATAACATTGAAATTTTGTTTGGATAGTGGTGTCCAGCACCTCTTTGGGTTGCTAAATGTTCTGTTATAGAGCTACTCTTGATTGTGGGTTTTCAATCGATAATCCCGAGTTAGTTAACTCAAGTTATCGGGTGATGAAGCACCCCTCGGATTTACTGGCCCAAGTATGTCTCTTAACATCAATCACCACAGACACATATCCAAATTTTGTCATTGATGCCTAGCCTCTCATTCTTTGTACTCTATTTTCTTTATTGTCAAGGTTATTTGTGCTTTTACTGATAAAGTCCTTGTGATCCTTAACCGAACTAGTCTTGTATTAGCAAGCGTTCTTTTGAATTTCTTGAACATTGCTTCTTTCACAATAAATATACTAGCACTTTTCTTATGGGACAACATGACCCTTTTTAAGCTAGATTTCTCTCTGTTCTTGCTCAAACTACATCTTTTATTCCATTGACAAGTAAAAGTACTTAAGACAAGCAACCATTCCAAACTTGTGAGTAGTGATGCATGGAATGGGCAACATAAAAGATAATGCTTCAAAGAAAAAAAATGCATCTTAGAAGGTATACCATATTTCAGACATACATCTTCTTTATTTAATAAAACATAAAGAAAAACAAAGGAACTTCACCACCTTTAGTCTTCATGTCCCTTTTCCCTTGCTTGATTCTCCTTGCTTTCCTTTGCCCTTTGGATCTTCTTTCTTTTTCTTTCTCAACTCTCCTTGTTGCTTTGTTGTTGCATCTCCCTTTGGATCTTCTTTCTTTTTGCTTCTCCGTTCTCCTTGTTGTTGTGTCGTTGCATCCCTCTCTTCTCTTTGCCACACTCCTTGGCTTATCATTGTCTCATTTAGCCTTTGTTGATTAAACCTCACCCTTGCAAGTTCCTGCTCTTCAAATATCTTGCGAGCTTCATTAAAGGTTTTAATATGTGGGTTGAGTAATGGGGGTGTGGAGCAGAGGTAACTGAGCTTTTCTTGGGTGCATATATCATAGTCAAGTCTGTCCTTGTGCCTGGCTTCCCTGAACATTCTGCTTTCATTGAAATCTTTGTGAAATGCATTATGTCTAGCATCCAATCTATGGAGAAGTTCTCTTTGCTGAGCTTGTTCTATCCTTAGTTGAGCTTGTTCTTGTATTACTTTCTCCATGGCTCTTTCATGTTCCATAGTTGAATTGTTGATGGCTTCCTGCATCTTGGCATATTGTTCTTGTTGTAACTCCATCATGTGTGCTTGGTACTCATTTTGTTGGTTCATCCATTGAACTTGAACCCCTCTTTGTTGATCCATCAATTGCCAAAGGTCCCTTTGTTGTTGAGCTTGTTCCTCTTGGCTTCTTTGAATTTGTGAATATTACCCAGAAATTCCTTCCAAGGCGGCTTGGAGTTGGTTCATGTTCAAGGTATGAGGTTCTTCCATTTCTTGAGGCTCCTCTTCTTGTCTTGCTTCTTTCCTTTTCTTCCTTCTTGCTAAAGGTTGCCTTTCCAATTGGGTTGTGGTGATGAATTCCAACCTTTCTCGAGTAAGAGGTTTTCCAACAGAGACCAAATCAGTTTCTCCAAATTCTTCCAGAGGCACTCCAGCTTCTTCACATAGGCGCAGAATGGTACTAGGATATCCTAGCCAGCTGTCCTGTTTGACTTTTTGAGCTATGTCAATGATGTTCTTGGCTATAATGTCTCCAACATTGATTTCTCCTCCTTTCATTATACAATGGATCATTATTGCTCTATTCACCGTTACCTCAGAATTATTTGAAGTGGACATCAATGATCTCCTCACTATGTCATGCCATCCTTTTGCTTGAGGTATGAGATCACCTCTCCGAAGTTTAAGTGGTTGTCCATGTGAATCCAGCACCCAATCCGTACCTATTCTGCATAAGTCACTCACCACATCCACATATCTTGGGTCATTTTCAACCCTTTCTTCATAGCTAGCTCGTTTGAACTGTTTTGCCTTGACCTTTAGCACCCTGTTGATGGTGTCCGGGCTAAAATCAACACTCACACCCCTTACATAACTCATGTATGGTTCTTCATCATCATATTCTCTTATCACATTAGTGTAGAACTCATGGATGAGAAGCATGCTCACTTCTTGAGGTTGATCACAGAGAAGCTCCCATCCCCTTTTTCTGATTATTTTTTGTATCTCAGGGTATTCATCTTTTCTTAGCTTGAAAGGTAACTCCGGAACAACATCTTTGCTTGACATCCAACTAAAGATCCGCTCATTGTGTTTGGATTTGAATCTTCTTTGATCAAATTCATCTTCTCTCCTATCCCTTGATGATGAGGCCATTGAGATTCACTTGCAAGGGTTGAATCTCCCACACCAAACTTAGATGAATGCTTGTCCTCAAGCACAAGGAAAATGGTTGTGAATGGAAGAGATATATGATAACAATGTGGCTTAGGTAAGCTAGAAAATGATGGTGAGGAGGGGTGGAGTGTTTCGGTTATGTGAGGGGATGTAGTGCTTCATGAATTTTGTTGGGTAAAGGTTAGGCCTAAGGTGAGAATATGGGAAACATGGAATGAATTGGAGGTGAGAATATGGGAAATATGTGACTTCGGGTGATGAGATGGGGTAGAAGAATGAGTGAGGAAAAGTGAGGTTTGATGAATATGGTTGAAGTATTTAAAGTGAAATTTGGTGGGGATGCATGGTTCTAGTGGTTTCCGTGGAGATATGCATGGTCTTTGTGGTTCGGTTATAGCATGGGGAGCATGCTTCCTTGTGCCCAATGCATGTTGAGTTCACATCTTTCCAATGCACAAAGTTCAAGACTCATGTGACTCCAATGCATCCGTGACCTCCCTCCAAGATTCCCCATCATTTCTTTCTTTCTTTCCTGCAACAAAATTCCAAAAGCTTGAGATTCTTAAAGTGACATTAATAGCTAAAAACTTATGATGATATTCCTATGCAAAATTGACTAAACTAAAATTAAAAATTTATGAATTGATTCCCTAATCTATTTTTTCTAGCATTAATAATGTAAGTAAAGACACCAAACTTAGTTTGTGACTATGTGTTCTATGGAATAAATTCCAAAGATAGCCACATCAAACTTAGTATTTTACCTTCATTACATGCTATTTCACGTTTTTTTTTTTAACTAAAATAAATGACTATATTTCCATAGTCTAGCATTTTTGTGTATGTATGGACACCAAACTTAGTTTGTGGCTAAGTGTTGCAGAACACACTTTTACCATTACTTCAAGATTGGTCACACCAAACTTAGTGCCTTGCATACACCATGTACTAGTCTACTTAATCATTATTGACTACTAAAGTATGAAATTAAAAGACTCCCTGTGCATGGGTTGCCTCCCATGAAGCGCTTTGTTTATTGTCCTTAGCTCGACATTGCAGCTTCTTTGCTCATGTTAAGAGTTGCACACTCTCTTCCTTGCTCCAAGGGCCACCAAAATAGTGCTTCACCCTATGTCCATTAGCTGTGAAGGTTTGCTTTGAGGCTTCATCAAGTAATTCAACATAGCCATGAGGTGATACTTTGGTGATGGTGTATGGACCAGTCCATCTAGACCTCAGCTTCCCAGGGAAGATCTTCAATCTTGAATTGAATAGCAACACCTTTTGGCCCGGTTCAAATGTTCTTTGAGAAATCCTCTTATCATGCCATCTCTTTGCTCTCTCTTTGTATATTTTGGCATTGTCATATGCCTCCAATCTGAACTCCTCAAGTTCATTGAGTTGTAGCAACCTCTTCTCTCCTGCTGCTTGAGCATCTAAATTCAGAAGTTTGGTGGCCCAAAAGGCCTTATGTTCAAGCTCCACAGGGAGGTGGCATGCCTTTCCATACACCAGCTGAAATGGAGATTTTCCTATGGGTGTCTTGAAGGCTGTCCTATATGCCCAAAGTGCATCATCCAGCTTCCTAACCCAATCCTTTCTTGTTGTTCCCACAGTTTTCTCCAAGATCCTTTTTAGCTCTCTGTTGGCAAGTTCAGCTTGCCCATTGGTTTGAAGGTGATATGGTGTGGCCACTTTGTGAGTAACACCATATTTGTGGAGTAAAGAATTGAGTTGCTTGTTGCAAAAGTGGCTTCCCCCCATCACTTATAAGTCCCTTGGGCACTCCAAATCTAGTGAAAATGTTCTTCTTGAGGAATTGCAAGACCACGTTGGTATCACATGTGGTGGTGGCTATTGCTTCTACCCATTTGGAGACATACTCTACTGCTACCAAGATGTATTTGAATGTGTAGGATGGAGGAAAAGGTCCCATGAAATCTATTCCCCACAGATCAAAGAGTTCCACTTCCAAAATGAACTTCTGAGGCATCTCATTTTTCTTTGACAAACCCCCTGTTCTTTGACATTCATTGCATTGGCTCACAAACTCTCTAGCATCCTTGAAGATTGAAGGCCAATAGAAACCACTTTGAAGGACCTTTGCAGCCGTTCTTTCAGCTCCAAAATGACCACCATAACTAGAGTTGTGACAATGCCATAGTATGTTCTTCATCTCATCCTCTGACACACATCTTCTTATCATTCCATCTGGGCATCTTTTGAACAAGAATGGTTCATCCCAAAAGAAGAACCTAGCCTCATGCAACAGCTTCTTAACTTGTTGTCTTGTGTACTCTTGTGGAATGATTCTTCCTGCCTTGTAGTTGGCCATGTCTGCAAACCAAGGGACATGTTGAATGTGCAAGAGGTGTTCATCTGGAAATTCTTCATTTATTGATGGAAGGTTGTCTTGGCATGCATCTTGTGGTACCCTTGATAAGTGATCAGCAACTTGATTTTCACTGCCCTTTCTATCTTTGATCTCAATGTCAAACTCTTGTAGGAGTAGCACCCATCTGATTAGCCTTGGTTTGGCATCCTGTTTTGACATAAGATACTTAATAGCAGCATGGTCAGTATACACTAAGACTTTAGATCCAATCAAATATTGTCTAAACTTATCAAAAGCATATACCACGGCTAGTAACTCTTTCTCTGTTGTGGTGTAGTTTCTTTGAGTTTCATTCAATACCTTACTTGCATAGTAGATAACATGAAGCTTCTTTTCCTTCCTCTGCCCCAACACAGCACCAATTGCAAAGTTACTTGCATCACACATGAGTTCAAAAGGTAGTCCCCAACTTGGGGGTGTGATGATTGGTGCTGTGGTGAGCTTAGCCTTTAGAGTTTCAAAAGCATGTTTGCATTCATCATCAAAGATAAAAGGATTGTCTACCACCAACAAATTGCTTAGTGGCTTTGCTATTTTTGAAAAATCTTTGATGAATCTCCTATAGAAACTAGCATGTCCTAAGAAACTTCTAACAGCTTTCACACTAGTTGGCAAAGGAAGTTTTTCTATAATTTCTACCTTTGCTTTGTCAACTTCTATACCCTTTCTTGAAATTTTGTGACCAAGAACAATGCCTTCGGGTACCATGAAATGGCATTTCTCCCAATTCAAAACTAAATTGGTTTCTTGGCACCTTTTCAAGACTAGGGTAAGATGATGCAAGCAAGTATTGAAGGAATCACCAAAAACAGAGAAATCATCCATAAAGACTTCAATAAATTTTTCTACCATGTCCGAGAAGATTGATAGCATGCATCTTTGAAAGGTAGCTGGGGCATTACACAGTCCAAATGGCATTCTCCTATATGCAAAGACTCCAAAGGGGCAAGTAAAGGATGTCTTCTCTTGATCCATGGGGTCAACCACTATCTGATTATACCCAGAATATCCATCAAGAAAACAATAATAAGCATGGCCAGCCAACCTTTCAAGCATCTGATCAATGAAAGGTAGAGGGAAGTGATCTTTCCGTGTGGCATCATTCAGCCTCCTATAGTCTATGCACATCCTCCACCCTGTCACTGTTCGTGTTGGAATAAGCTCATTCTTCTCATTAACAATGACAGTCATCCCCCCTTTCTTAGGCACTACTTGCATTGGACTGACCCATGGGCTGTCCGATATAGGGTAGATGATCCCAGCCTTACACAACTTCAAGACTTCCTTTTGAACAACCTCCTTCATTGTGGGATTCAATCTTCTTTGAGGTTGTACCACTGGTTTGGAATTCTCCTCTAGAAGTATCTTGTGCATGCATACAGCAGGGCTTATGCCTTTCAAGTCATCAATGGTCCATCCCAACGCCTCTTTGTGAGCTTTCAACACCATAAGGAGCTTTTCTTCTTCCTCTGCATTCAATGTGGAATTGATGATCACTGGGAAGCTATCCTTCTCACCAAGAAATGCATATTTAAGATGAGGGGGTAGTGGTTTCAATTCTTGTTGTGGTGCCTCTTCTTTGGTGGCTTCACTTGGTTCCTTTGATGCTTCCAATTTGTTCCCTTCTTGGTCCTTGATGTTATGGACTTTCTCTTGTTTCATTTGATGGTTTGTATCAAGCACTTCTTCAACCAAAGAATCCACTACATCAATCCTCATGCAATTTTCTTTCTCAACAGGGTGTTGCATTGCTTTGAAGTCATTTATGGTCATTTGCTCATCATGCACTCTGAAAATCATCTCTCCCTTTTCCACATCAATGATTGTTCTAGCTGTAGCCAAAAAGGGTCTACCAAGAATGACCGAATTGTTTCCCTCTTCATCCATGTCTAGGACCACAAAATCAGCTAGGAATATGAAGTTTCCCACTTTCACCAAGAGGTTCTCAACTACTCCATTTGGTATTTTGATGGATCTGTCAGCAAGTTGGAGTGACATCCTTGTGGGTTTAAGCTCTTCAATCATCATTTTCTTCATCATGGTAAGAGGCATTAAGTTAATGCTTGCTCCCAGATCACAAAGTGACTTGTCAACAGCCATGCTCCCAATCGTGCAAGGTATGAGAAAGCTGCCAGGGTCTTTGAGTTTTGGAGGTAACCCTTTTTGAATGATGGCATTGCACTCTTGATTGAGAATCACTGTTTCTTTTTCTTGCCAACTTCTCTTCTTGGTGATCAATTCCTTAAGAAACTTTGCATACAATGGCATCTGTTCCAGAGCTTCTGCCAATGGGATGTTGACTTCAAGTTTCTTGAAGATTTCTAAGAACCTTGGGAATTGTTGGTCCTTTGCTCCTTTGTGTATCCTGGTTGGGTATGGAAGCTTGGGTACATAGGCTTTTACCCCTTCATTTTTGTTTTCTTGTTGTGGATTCACACTCCCATTGATATCACGGTTGCTTCTTTGTCTAGGTGGGTTGCTTTGTGGCTTGACAACTTCTTTGCCTTTGCTAGATGTTGAAGCCTTTTCTTCATCTTGCCCTTCCACATGTACCTCCACTGTGTCTTGCTCTTTGGTTGTTATTGCTTCTTTATTCGAACTTTCACTAACTACCTTGCCACTCCTTAACTGCAGAGCCTTACATTCTTCTCTTGGGTTGGGTATTGTGTCACTTGGAAGAACATTGGTTGGTCGCTCAGCTTGTTTGGCTAATTGTCCCACTTGTCTCTCAATATTCTTCATGATGACCTCATGTTCCTTGTGTCCCTTAGCTAAGGCTTGAGTGGTTTGAGCAAGTGCTTGCAAGGTTGCTTCAAGACTTGAGATTCTAGTTTCATGATGGTCAATTGGGGGTATGATGGGAGTTGATTATTGTTGGAAGTTGTTGGGTGGATTAGTGTGGTAATTTTGTGAGTTGGATGATGGTGCAGAGAAGTTATTTTGGTGAGTTTGTGGGTTATGATGGGGTGGTTGATATGTGTTTTGTGTTTTTCTATATTGGTTAGTGTTGTTGGCATGGTGATTTTGGTTGTTTGGGTTACGGGTTTGATTGTGGTTGCTATTCTTTTGCCAATGGTTTTCACCCCACTTTAGATTGGGATGATTTTTCCAAGATGGGTTGTATGTATCTCCATGAAATTCATCATGAGAATTTGAAGTATTCTGCATGTACTGGACTTGTTCTTGTGGTTGTTCAACATTGGTCCCTTCACCTTGGTTCCATTCAAGCAATGGTTGGTTCGTTGTGTTCACTGCTGCAAGTTGCAAACCATCCATTCTCTTTGTTATCATCTCCATTTGTTGTTGGATTTGTTGGTGCATTAACTTATTTTGTGCCAAGATAGCATCAACACCTTCAAGCTCCATTACACCTTTCTTTGGGGTTGGATTGTGCTGCCTCTCTGATGAGTAATAATATTGATTGTTTGCCACAATCTCAATGAGGTCTTGGGCCTCCTCGGCAGTTTTCATCATGTTGAGTGATCCTCCTGATGAGTAGTCTAGTCCCTTCCTTGCTTCGAAGCTTAAGCCTTCATAGAAGTTTTGGAGCTTAACCCAATCACTAAACTTGTCAGGGGGACATCTTCTCATTAGTGCTTTATATCTTTCCCAGGCTTCATACAATGACTCCCCTTCCATTTGCCTAAAAGTCTGAACCTCTGTCTTCAACTTGATGATCTTTTGAGGTGGGTAGAACTTTGCTAGAAATTTGCCCATCACTTCATTCCAATCATTGAGGCTTTCCTTGGGGAATGATTCTAGCCATTGAGTGGCTTTATCCCTCAAAGAGAACGGAAATAGCAACAACTTGTAGACATCTGGATGCACTCCATTTGTCTTCACTGTATTGCATATCCTTAGAAAAACAGAGAGATGTTGATTTGGGTCTTCAAGAGGTCCCCCTCCATAAGAGCAATTGTTCTGTACCAAAGTGATGAGCTGAGGTTTTAACTCAAAGTTATTGGCCTGAACATTTGGTGTAGCAATACTGCTCCCACAATGTCTTGGATCAGGGATAGCGTACGAGGATAACACCCTTCTAGCTTGTCCACCATTATTGTTGACCCCTCCAGGAGGATTTTGCATCTCATCCTCCATGACTTGATCTTCTCCCTCTGATTCCTCTGACCCTTCTTCACCAACTATGAACTTTCCTCTTTCTGCTCTCCTTATCCTTCGGAGGGTTCTCTCGTCCTCAATATTACGTCTACTAGCTCCTGACATACACAAACAAAACCAAAATCACAAGTGAGACACTCTAGAACTAGAGTGAAATTGGGGTTAGTGAAACAAAGTATCAAACAGTTAGTGGGCTTAACAAAAACACAAAGAAAATGCTTAATCTAGACCACCTTTCACTTAATCATTGTCAATCTTTCCAATCCCCGGCAACGGCGCCAAAAACTTGATACGTAAAAATTAGATTTCACGTACAACCGGCAAGTATACCGGGTCGTATCAAGTAATAAGACTCACAGGAGTGAGGTCGATCCCACGGAGATTGGTAGATTAAGCAACTTTAGTTAAATGGTAGATTTAGTCAAGCAAACATAGTTTTGATTTCATGAGCATTTTGATTTTTGAACATAATTGCAAGAATATAAATGACACAAAATGTAAAGAACTAGAAGATAGAAATAAAGTGGAAGTAAATAACGGAAACTTAAATTGCAAGAAACTTAAATGACATCAAAAGTAAATTGCAATAAAATAAAGTGCTGAATTCTAAAGAGCAAGAGAGTAAGAAATAAAGAAACAGAATGTAAATGACAAGAATAATAAATTGCAAGAATGTAGAAGGGAATTGGGGAATGGGTTTTCAAACACTAAGAACAAAGAAATGAGAATTAATGATAGAGAGGATCATTAGGGATCAGAGATGCTAGTTTTCATGAATTGATGTTAGTCAAAATCCTCCTCAATCATGGGTATAAATCCATGGCAAGTGGGTGATTGAATCCCAATCTCTTGGTGATTCAATCTCTCTCAACATAACCAATTGCCACTCTCGTGATCTAATTGTTCATGAGAAGAGATGAGGCTCAATTTTAATCCAGCCACACAATTCCCTTAATCTCAACCAAGGAGAGTTACATCTCACATACTAACCAAGGTGTGTTAATTAAGGAAATCATGAAAGGATGAACTCTAAACTGAATTATATGGCTCATTCCTCAAATTCACCACATAATTCATATAGATTAACCCCTCTCTCGATGGTGGTTGAATCTTTGAAGAGCAAGAGTTCCCTCTTTAGATCAACCACTAGAATTGAGAAGGAGAAGATGGGTTCACCAATTCATTCCAACAAACAGAGCTCCTCCCCCTAATGAAAGTGGGGTTTAGTGAGTCATTGCTCCAAATTCAACAACAATTGACATAAATGAAAATTAAACTAAATTGTAAAGAAAGATGAAGAAGAATAATGAAATGCTTAAAGATTAAGAAAATGAAGAAGAGAAGTTCCAAGAAGAAAAAGTGCTCTCCGGGTATCCTCCCGGAAGTGCTAACAAGTAAAAGTATGAAAAAGTTCTAAGTGTCAAAAAGTGTGTAAAAGTAAGAAGAAAAGTCCTCTACAAGTACATCAATCTCTTCTATTTATACTACTCCCAAAACTTCTTCAGAGATCTTCAATTTGGGTTAGCAATGTGGGCTTTCTCATTGTTGCATTCTTGGTTCAATTGAAGAAGTTTTGGCCTTTGTGATGAATAGGGGAAGTAGCGCAAGTTGGCAACCATTGTGGCCCATTGAGGGGCGTTATTGGCACTAACTCCAGGCTTAATGCACGTTGGCAACGTGCATGACATTTTCCTGGAAGTGAAGTATTAGACTTGGGCGTTGCTAGCCCAAGTTGTTGCTAACAACTTGCTTTTCCTCTTCTTGGCTCTACTTTCATGCTAAATGTAGCCCAGAATTTGAGTGTCAACCTTCTGCCTCAATATGGACTATTATACATCATTGGAAAGCTCTTGATGTCTATTTTTCAATGCCACTGGAATCACCTCATTTGGACTTTCCTAGCTCAAGTTATGCTTCCTCAAAGAAAGTAAGGTCAAGCTGCCAAGTTGTTGCCAAAAACGCACCTTCTTCTCCAAGTTGGCAACGTGCCCGTGCTTCACCTTCCAAGGCAGGGACTTGGGGCTGGCGTTGTTGCAAAACACGCCCCCTTTCTGGCACGTTGGCAACGTGCTCGTGCCCCCCCTCCAGGGCTTATCTCTAGCCCCCTTGAATTTCACTTCATGTTCTTGTTTTTAAGGTCTAAAGATGGCTCTGGTTTGGCTTCAATTTTGTGCTCCACCATAGACTATCATATATGGTTGGAAAGCTCTGAATGTTAGCTTTCCAACGCAACTGGAAGCACTCAATTTGGATCTCTGTAGCTCAAGATATCTTCCATTGAAGTGGACATGGTCAGGCTGCCTTGTTGGAGTTGTTGTGGACAACGCCCCATATATTCCAAGTTAGCAACGTGCATCACAATTTCCTGGCGTTGTTGATGAACACTCCTTCTCTTCAGCACGTTGGCAACGTGCTCGAGCCTTTCTCAAGGCTCCATGTTTGCTTCCTGGCGTTGGCAACGTGCATAGCAAGGCTAATGGGCGTTGGCAACGTGCATGGTGCCTTTCCTGGCGTTGGCAACTTGGATGGTGCCATGTCTTGGCGTTGGCAACTTGGATGGTGCCATGTCTTGGCGTTGGCAACTTGGATGGTGCCATGTCTTGGCGTTGGCAACTTGGATGGTGCCAAGACTTGGTGCCTAGCCAAGTAACCATTCCTGGCGTTGTTGCCAAACACGCCAATACTTCCTAGCTCAACAACATGCTCGAGCTCCCCTTTGGTGCCAAAATTGCTTGCTACGTTGCCAAGGAACACGCCTTCATAACTTGGAGTTGGCAACGTGCATATCATTTTCCTGGGCCAAGTTTGCTTGTGTGGCGTTGCCTAGAGACACGCCTATGATTCCTGGCGTTGGCAACGCCCTCGAGCTCCTCTTCAAGGCTCCATTTGTTGCTTGGCGTTGCCTTGAATAACGCCTATGGTTCCTGGCGTTGGCAACGCCAGCTTCTCTTCCTCCAGAGCCAAGCTTGCTTGTGTGTGGCGTTGGCAACGCCCTTCTAGAGTTGGCAACGCCAGCTCTCTTCCTCCAGGGCCAAGCTTGCTTGTGTGTGGCGTTGGCAACGCCCTTCTAGAGTTGGCAACGCCAGCTCTCTTCCTCAGGGCCAAGCTTGCTTGTGTGTGGCATTGGCAACGCCCTTCTAGAGTTGGCAACGCCAGCTCTCTTCCTCCAGGGCCAAGCTTGCTTGTGTGTGGCGTTGGCAACGCCCTTCTAGAGTTGGCAACGCCAGCTCTCTTCCTCCAGGGCCAAGCTTGCTTGTGTGTGGCGTTGGCAACGCCCTTCTAGAGTTGGCAACGCCAGCTTTGCTTCTCCAGGGCTGCCTGGCGTTGCCTTCAACAACGCACCACATTCCTCAAGTTGGCAACGCCAACTTTGCTTCCAAGGCATCCTGGCGTTGCCTCCAACAACGCACTACATTTCTCAAGTTGGCAACGCCAACTTTGCTTCTTGGTTGCCTGGCGTTATCCATAAAAACGCACACTATCTCCAAGTTGGCAACGCCAACTTCTTCTTTCCCAGCTTGCATCATTCTTGCTTCCATGCTTTCTTGTTTCATCACCTATCATCAACAAGGGAAATAGCTTCAAAGTCTTACCAATTCATGCAATAAATTTCATGAGATTCATTCATACTCATTCATATATGCATTCCTTAAATCATTTGCATGAATTTGGCTAGAATCACATGTTCCTTAGTATTCTCATGCATGAAGATAGAACTCATAAAAAGACTTGTTTATTTAGAGAAAATGAGTGAGATTTAAGCTAAAACCAACTAAACTAACTAGCTAATATAACAAATATGTAATTGCATCAACTAGCTACTAGGGTTTACATGAGTAAGTAATTGATGCATAAATCCACTTCTGGGGCCCACTTGATGTATGTTTGGGCTGAGCTTGATCTATCCACGAGCTGAGGCTTTTATTGGAGTTGAACTCCAAGTTATAGCGTATTTTGGGCGTTCAACTCCGGATCATGACGTGTTTCTGGCGTTTAACTCCAGACAACAGCATGTACTTGGCGTTCAACGCCAAGTTACGTCATCAATTTCCAAATAAAGTATGGACTATTATATATTTCTGGAAAGCTCTGGATGTATACTTTCCAACTCCGTTGAGAGTGCGCCAATTGGAGTTCTGTAGCTCCAGAAATTCCATTTCAAGTGTAGGGAGGTTAGATTCCAACAGCATCAGCAGTCCTTTTGTCAGCCTTTTTCAGAGTTTTGCTCAAGTCCCTCAATTTCAGGCAGAAATTACCTGAAATCACAGAAAAACACACAAACTCATAGTAAAGTCCAGAAATGTGAATTTAACATAAAAACTAATGAAAACATCCCTAAAAGTAGCTTGAACTTACTAAAAACTACCTAAAAACAATGCCAAAAAGCGTATAAATTATCCGCTCATCAATGGACCATGATAGATATATTCTATTATGGTCTATCTGAGTTCTCTAAGATGTCATTGGACCATTCTGCAGGTGTATCCATTCACCTAAAGAAAACACCTGCAGAAGCTCAAGAACTTATTGACATGGTTGCAAATAACCAGTTTATGTACACTTCTGAGAGGAATTCTGTGAATAATGGGACGCCTCAAAGGAAGGGAGTTCTTGAAATTGATGCTCTGAATGCCATATTGGCTCAGAACAAAATATTGACTCAGTAAGTCAACATGATTTCTCAAAGTCTGAATGGATGGCAAAATGCATCCAATAGTACTAAAGAGGCATCTTCTAAAGAAGAAGCTTATGATCCTGAGAACCCTGCAAAAGCAGAGGTAAATTATATGGGTGAACCTTATGGAAACACCTATAATTCATCATGGAGAAATCATCCAAATTTCAATGGAAGGATCAACAAAAGCCTCAACAAGGCTTTAATAATGGTGGAAGAAATATGCTCAGCAATATCAAGCCTTATCCATCATCTTCTCAGCAATAGACAATGAATTATGAACAGAATACCTCTAACTTAGCAAATTTAGTCTCTGATCTATCTAAGGCCACTTTAAGTTTCATGAATATAACAAGGTCCTCCATCAAAAATCTGGAGGCACAAGTGGGCCAGCTGAGTAAGAAAATCACTGAAACCCCTCCTAGTACTCTACCAAGCAATACTGAAGAAAATCCAAAAAGAGAGTGCAAGGCCATTGATATAATCAATATGGCCGAACCTGGAGAGGGAGGAGAGGATGTGAATCCCAATGAGGAAGACCTCATGGGACGTCTCTCAAGTAAGAAGGAGTTCCCTATTGAGGACCCACGAGAATCTGAGGCCCATATAGAGATCATAGAGATTCTATTAAACCTCCTTTTGTCATTCATGAGCTCTGAAGACTATTCTTCCTCTGAAGAGGATGAAGATGTAACTGGAGAGCAAGTTGCTCAATATCTAAGAGCTATCATGAAACTGAATGCCAAGTTATTTGGTAATGAGACTTGGGAAGGTGAACCTCCCTTGCTCATTTGTGAACTAGATACCTGGGTTCAGCAAACTTTACCTTAAAAGAGACAAGATCCTGGCAAATTCGTAATACCCTATACCATAGGCACCATGACCTTTGAGAAAGCTCTGTGTGACCTAGGGTCAGGCATAAATCATATGCCACTCTCTGTAATGGAGAAGCTGGGGATCATTGAGGTACAGCCTGCCTTATTCTCATTACAAATGGCAGACAAGTCAGTAAGACAAGGTTATAGATTGGTAGAAGACGTGTTGATAAAGGTTGAAGGCCTTTACATCCCTACTGATTTCATAATCTTAGACACTAGGAAGGAGGAGGATGAATGCATTATCCTTGAAAGACCTTTCCTATCCACAGCAGAAGCTGTGATAGATGTTAACAGAGGAGAATTAGTCCTTCAATTGAATGGGGACTACCTTGTGTTTATGGCTCAAGGATCTTCTCCTTTAACAATGGAGAGGAAGCATGAAAAGCTTTTCTCAGTACAGAGTCAAACAAAGCCCCCATAATCAAACTCTAAGTTTGGTGTTAAGTCTCCACATCCAAACTCTAAGTTTGGTGTTGGGAGTCTACAACATTGACCTGATCACCTGTGAGGCTCCATGAGAGCCCACTGTCAAGCTATTGACATTAAAGAAGCGCTTATTGGGAGGCAACCCAATTTTTATTTATCTAATTTTATTTTATTTTTATTGTTCTTTTATGTTCTATTAGGTTCATGATCATGTGGAGTCAGAAAAAAATATTAAAATTAAAAACAGAATCAAAAATAGCAGAAGAAAAATCACACCCTGGAGGAAGGACTTACTGGCGTTTAAACGCCAGTAAGGAGCATCTGGCTGGCGTTCAACGCCAGAAGAGAGCATGGATCTGACGTTGAACGCCAGAAACAAGCACCAATCTGGCGTTAAATGCCAGGATTGCATGTAGAGGACATTTTACACGCCTTATTGGTGCAGGGATGAAAATCCTTGACACCTCAGGATCTGTGGACCCCACAGGATCCCCACCTACCTCAACTCACCTTCTCTTTTCTTCACCAATCATCTCAATCTCTCTTCCCTATCACCTCTTCATCACTCACATCCATCCATCTCTTCCCCACCCAATCCCACCCAAATGGCCGAAACATACACATCTCTCCCTCTCTTCCTTATTTTCTTCTCCTTCCATTCTTTCTTCTTTGTTCGAGGGCGAGCAACATTCTAAGTTTGGTGTGGTAAAAGCATAGATTTTTTGTTTTTTCCATAACCATTGATGGCACCTAAGGCTAGAAAAACCTCAAAAAAAAAAGAGAAAAGGGAAGACAAAAAATTTTTCCACCTCCGAGTCATGGGAGATGGAGAGATTCATCTCAAGGGTCCATAGCTCAGTAGAAGAGCATTTGACTGCACATCAAGAGAGCATGAGGAATTCCCTCATCAAGAAATCCCTGAGATACCTCAGGGGATACATTTTCCTCCACACAACTATTGGGAGCAACTAAGGATAAGAGCACCAAAATCACTAGGGAGGAGCCACAAAGGCAAGGAAGAGACATAGAAGAACTCAAGGACATCATTGGTTCTTCAAGAAGAAAGCACCACCATCACTAAGGTGGATTCATTCCTTGTTCTTATTTTTCTGTTTTTCGATTTTTATGCTTATTATGTCATCTATATTTGTGTCTCTGTTACATGAACATTAGTATTTAGTAACTATGTCTTAAGGCTATAAATAGTCCCATGAATCCTTCACCTCTCTTAAATGAAAAATGTCTCTAATTCAAAAGAACAAGAAGTACATGAATTTCAAAATTATCCTTGAATTTAGTTTAATTATATTGATGTGATGACAATACTTTTGTCTTCTGAATGAATGCTTGAACAGTGCATAATTTTGATCTTGTTGTTTATGAATGTTAAAATTGTTGGCTCTTGAAAGAATGATGAACAAAGAGAAATGCTATTGATAATCTGAAAAATTCATGAAATTGATTCTTGAAGCAAGAAAAAGCAGTGAAAAAGCAAAAGCTTGCAAAAAAAATAGAAAGAAAAAGAAAAAGCAAGCAGAAAAAGTCAATAGCTCTTAAAACCAAAAGGCAAGGGTAAAAAGGATCCAAGGCTTTGAGCATCAATGGATAGGAGGGCCCAAGGAAATAAAATCTAGGCCTAAGCAGCTAAATCAAGCTGTCCCTAACCATGTGCTTGTGGCATGCAGGTCCAAGTGAAAAGCTTGAGATTGAGTGGTTAAAGTCGTGATCCAAAGCAAAAAGAGTGTGCTTAAGAGATCTGGACACCTCTACCTGGGGACTTTAGCAAAGCTGAGTCACAATCTGAAAAGGTTCACCCAGTCATGTGTCCGTGGCATTTATGTATCCGGTGGTAATACTGGAAAACAAAATGCTTAGGGCCACGGCCAAGACTCATAAAAGTAGCTGTGTTCAAGAATCAACAAACTTAACTAGGAGAATCAATAACACTATCTGAAATTCTAAGTTCCTATAGATGCCAATCATTCTAAACTTCAAGGGAAAAACTGAGATGCTAAAACTGTTCAGAGGCAAAAAGCTACAAGTCTCGCTCATCTAATTAGAATTAATATTCATTGATATTTTGGGATTTATAGTATATTCTCTTCTTTTTATCCTAATTTATTTTAGTTGCTTGGGGACAAGCAACAATTTAAGTTTGGTGTTGTGATGAGTGGATAATTTATACGCTTTTTGGCATTGTTTTTAGGTAGTTTTTAGTAGGATCTAGTTACTTTTAGGGATGTTTTCATTAGTTTTTATGCTAATTTCATATTTCTGGACTTTACTATGAGTTTGTGTGTTTTTTTATGATTTCAGGTAATTTCTGGCTGAAATTGAGGGATGATGAGCGGATAATTTATACGCTTTTTGGCATTGTTTTTATATAGTTTTTAGTAAGTTTGAGCTACTTTTAGGGATGTTTTCATTAGTTTTTATGTTAAATTCACATTTCTGGACTTTACTATGAGTTTGTGTGTTTTTCTGTGATTTCAGGTAAATTCTGGCTGAAATTGAGGGACTTGAGCAAAACTCTGAAGAAGGCTAACAAAAGGACTGCTGATGCTGTTGGAATCTGACCTCCCTGCACTCGAAATGGATTTTCTGGAGCTACAGAACTCCAAATGGCGCGCTCTCAACGGCGTTGGAAAGTAGACATCCAGAGCTTTCCAGCAATATATAATAGTCTATACTTTATTCGGAGATTGACGACGTAACTTGGCGTTGAACGCCAAGTACATGCTGCTGTCTGGAGTTAAATGCCAGAAAAACGTCATGATCCGGAGTTGAACGCCCAAAACACGTCATAACTTGGAGTTCAACTCCAAGAGAAGCCTCAGCTCGTGAATTTATCAAGCTCAGCCCAAACATACACCAAGTGGGCCCCGGAAGTAGATTTATGCATCAATTACTTACTCATGTAAACCCTAGGAGCTAGTTCATTATAAATAGAACATTTAACTATTGTATTAGATGTCTTTTTGACCACGTTTCATCTTTGGTCTCAGTTTTGTATTATTCTTCATCTTAGGAGGCCATTGAGCACGTTTCAGGGGGCTGGCCATTCGGCCATGCCTGAACCTTTTACTTATGTATTTTCAACGGTGGAGTTTCTGCACACCATAGATTAAGGGTGTGGAGCTCTGCTGTACCTCAAGTATTAATGCAATTCTATTGTCTTTTATTCAAATCCCTATTATTCTTATTCCAAGATATTCATTCGTACCCAAGAACATGATGAATGTGATGATAAGTAACCCTCATTATCATTCTCACTTATGAATGCACGTGATTGACAACCACTTCCGTTCTACATGCAACAAGAGCTTGAATGTGTATCTCTTAGATTCCCCAACAGAATCTTCGTGGTATAAGTTAGATAGATGGCGGCATTCATGAGGATCCGGAAGGTCTAAACCTTGTCTGTGGTATTCCGAGTAGGACTCTATGATTGAATGACTGTGACGAGCTTCAAACTCCTGAAGGCTGGGCGTGATGACAAGCGCAAAAGAATCAAGGGATTCTATTCCAACCTGATTGAGAACCGACAGATGATTAGCCGTGCTGTGACAGAGCATAGGAACGTTTTCACTGAGAGGATGGGATGTAGCCATTGACAACGGTGATGCCCTACATACAGCTTGCCATGGAAAGGAGTAAGAAGGATTGAGTTGAAGCAGTGGGAGAGCAGGCGTCCTTGAGCCATACAGTATCTCCATTCGCTTATCTGAAATTTCCACTATTGATTTACATAAGTATCTCTATCCTATTTTATTTTCTGTTTATTTATTATTTTCGAAAACCCATAAACAGATTTAATCTGCCTAACTGAGATTTACAAGGTGACCATAGCTTGCTTCATACCAACAATCTCTGTGGGATCGACCCTTACTCACGTAAGGTTTATTACTTGGACGACCCAGTACACTTGCTGGTTAGTTGAACGGAGTTGTGAATTCAACTGGTGTCACAATAATAATTTCATACAACTTAAAGAATAGTGATCACAATTTCGTCCACCAAGTTTTTGGCGCCGTTGCCGGGGATTGTTCGAGTATGGACAACTGACGGTTCATCTTGTTGCTCAGATTAGGTAATTTTCTTTTCAAAAATCTTTTTCAAAATTTTTCTTTTCTTTTTCGTTTTTTTTAATAATGGTTTTTGAAAAAAATTAATAAAAACACAAAAAATAAATAAAATCATAAAAACCAAAAAATATTTTGTGTTTCTTGTTTGAGTCTTGTGTTAATCTTTAAGTTTGGTGTCAATTGCATGCTTTTAAATTTTTTCTTGCATTTTTTTCGAAAATCTCATGCATTCATAGTGTTCTTCATGATCTTCAAGTTGTTCTTGACAAGTCCTCTTGTTTGATCTTGATGATGTCTTGTTTTGTGTCTTTTGTTGTTTTTCATGTGCATTTTTGCATTCATATTTTTCATGCATTAAAGATTTCTAAGTTTGGTGTCTTGCATGTTTTCTTTGCATTAAAAATTTTTCAAAAATATGTTCTTGATGTTCATCATGATCTTCAAAGTGTTCTTGGTGTTCATCTTGACATTCATAGCATTCTTACATGCATTCATTGTTTTGATCTAAAAATTTCATGCATTGAGTATTTTTGTTGTTTTTTCTCTTTCATAATTAAAAATTCAAAAAAATCAAAAAATATCTTTTCCTTATTTTCCTCCAAATTTTCGAAATTTTGGGTTGACTTGGTCAAAAATTTTTAAAATTAGTTGTTTCTTACAAGTCAAGTCAAAATTTCAATTTTAAAAATCTTATCTTTTCAAAATCTTTTTCAAAATCATATCTTTTTCATTTTTTTATAAATTTCGAAAATTTCAAAAATCTTTTTCAAAATATTTTCAAAATCTTTTTCTTATCTTTATATCAAATTTTCGAAAATTAGCTAACAATTAATGTGATTGGTTCAAAAATTTGAAGTTTGTTACTTTCTTGTTAAGAAAGGTTCAATCTTTAAGTTCTAGAATCTTATCTTGTAGTTTCTTGTTAGTTAAGTAATTTTAAAAATTAGATGTTTTTCAAAAATATCTTTTCCTTAAAAATCTTTTTATCTTTTATCTTATCTTTTTCAAAAACTTTATCTTTTCAAAATTTGATTTCAAATCTTTTTTCAATCAACTAACTAACTTTTAGTTTGTTTCTTATCTTTTTCAAAACCACCTAACTACTTTTCCCTCTCTAATTTTCGAAAATTCTCCCTCTCTTTTTCAAAAATTCTTTTTGTTTTAAATTTTAATTTTAATTATATTTTGTCTTTGATTTTCGAAAATTACTAACCTCTTTTTCAAAAATTATTTTCGAAATCTTCCTTCTCTTTTCTTCTTCTATTTAATTATTTAATTACTAACACTTCTCTTCACCTCTCCTCATCCAAAAATCCGAATCCATCCTTCTTCTTTCTTATACCCCTTTCTTCTTCTGCTAACATAAGGGAATCTCTATACTGTGACATAGAGGATTCCTCTTTCTTTTCTTGTTTTCTTCTCTTTCATATGAGCAGGAACAGGGAAAAGGGCACTCTTGTTGAAATTGATCCAGAACCTGAAAGGACTCTGAAGAGAAAATTAAGAGAAGCTAAATTACAACAATCCAGAAACAACCTTTCAGAAATTTTCGAACAAGAGAAGGAGATGGCAGCCGAAAATAATAATAATAATGCAAGGAGAATGCTTGGTGACTTCACAAAGCCAACGTCCAAGTTTGATGGAAGAAGCATCTCCATTCCTGCCATTGGAGCCAATAACTTTGAGCTGAAACCTCAGCTAGTTGCATTAATGCAACAAAACTGCAAGTTTTATGGACTTCCATCTGAAGATCCTTATCATTTTTTAACTGAGTTCTTGCAGATCTGTGAGACTGTAAAGACGAATGGAGTTAATCCTGAAGTCTACAGACTCATGCTTTTCCCTTTTGCTGTAAGAGACAGAGCTAGAATATGGTTGGATTCACAACCTAAGGATAGCCTGGATTCCTGGGATAAGCTGGTCACTGCCTTCTTGGATAAATTCTTTCCTCCTCAAAAGCTGAGCAAGCTGAGAGTGGATGTTCAAACCTTCAAACAAAAAGATGGTGAATCCCTCTATGAAGCTTGGGAAAGATATAAGCAGTTGACCAAAAGATGTCCATCTGACATGTTTTCAGAATGGACCCTATTAGATATATTCTATTATGGTCTCTCTGAATTTTCAAAAATGTCATTGGACCATTCTGCAGGTGGATCTATTCACCTGAAGAAAACGCCTGAAGAGGCTCAAGAACTCATTGACATGGTTGCAAACAACCAGTTCATGTATACCTCTGAGAGGAATTCCATGAATAATGGGATACCTCGGAAGAAAGGAGTTCTTGAAATTGATGCTCTGAATGCCATATTGGCTCAGAACAAAATGTTGACTCAACAGGTCAACATAATCTCTCAAAATCTGAATGGATTGCAACATGCATCCAACAGTACTAGAGATGTAGCTTCTGAAGAAGCTTATGATCCTGAGAACCCTGCCATGGCAGAAGTTAATTACATGGGTGAACCTTATGGAAACACCTATAACCCATCATGGAGAAATCACCCAAATTTCTCCTGGAAGGATCAACAAAAGCCTCAACAAGGCTTTAACAATGGTGGACGCAATAGGCTGAGCAATAGTAAGCCATATCCATCATCTTCTCAGCAACAGACAGAGAATTCAGAACAAAACAATTCTAATTTAGCCAATATTGTCTCTGATCTGTCAAAAGCCACTTTCAGTTTCATGAATGAAATAAGATCCTCCATTAGAAATTTGGAGGCACAAGTGGGCCAGCTGAGTAAGAAAGTCATTGAAACTCCTCCCAGTATTCTCCCAAGCAATACAGAAGAGAATCCAAAAGGAGAGTGCAAGGCCATTGATTTGATCAAAGTGGCCGAATGCACTAGGGAGGAGGAGGACGAAAATCCTAGTGAGGAAGACCTCCTGGGACGTCCCTCAAGCAAGAAGGAGTTTCCCATTAAGGATCCAAGGGAATCTGAGGCTCATCTAGAGACCATAGAGATTCCATTAAATCTTCTTCTACCATTCATGAGCTCTGAAGACTATTCTTCCTCTGAAGAGGATGAAGATGTGACTGGAGAGCAAGTTGCTCAATATTTAGGAGCTATCATGAAGCTGAATGCCAAGCTGTTTGGTAATGAGACTTGGGAAAGTGAACCTCCCTTGCTCATTAGTGAACTAGATACTTGGATTCAGAAAACTCTACCTCAAAAGAAACAAGATCCTGGCAAGTTCTTAATACCTTGTACCATTGGCACCATGAGCTTTGAAAAAGCTCTATGTGATCTGGGGTCAGGGATAAATCTTATGCCACTCTCTGTAATGGAGAAGCTGGGGATCATTGAGGTACAACCTGCCTTGTTCTCATTGCAAATGGCAGATAAGTCATTGAGACAAGCTTATGGAATAGTAGAGGACGTGCTAGTAAAGGTTGAAGGCCTTTACATCCCTGCTGATTTCATAATCCTAGACACTAGGAAGGAAGATGATGAATGCATCATCCTAGGAAGACCTTTCCTAGCCACAGCAGGAGCTGTGATAGATGTCAACAGAGGAGAATTAGTCCTTCAATTGAATGGGGACTACCTTGTGTTTAAAGCACATGGCCATCCCTCTGTGACAAAAGAGAGTAAGCAGGAAGAGCTTCTCTCAGTTCAGAGTCAAAAAGAGCCCACACAGTCAAACTCTAAGTTTGGTGTTGTGAGGCCACAACCAAACTCTAAGTTTGGTGTTCAGACCCCATATCCAAACTCTAAGTTTGGTGTTGGGACTACACTAACATTGACCTGATCACCTTGTGGCTCCATGAGAGCCACTGTCAAGCTATTGACATTAAAGAAGCGCTTGTTGGGAGGCAACCCAATTTTATTTATCTAATTTTTATTTTATTTTGTTCTATTGTTATTTTGTGTTTTATTAGGTACATGATCATGAGGAGTCACGAAAAAAATCAAAAAAATTAAAAACAGAGTCAAAAACAGAAGAAAAAAAAAATTTTCACCCTGGAGGTAGCGCAGACTGGCGTTCAACGCCAGTAAGATGCATCTCGCTGGCGTTCAACGCCAGAACAGAGCACCATTCTGGCGCTGAACGCCAGAAACAAGCAACATCCTGGCGCTGAACGCCAGGAATGTGCCTGGAGGAGACAAGCTGGCGTTAAACGCCAGCAACAAGCATGAAACTGGCGTTCAACACCAGAAACATGCATTACATGGGCGTTGAACGCCCAGAACGTGCACCAATGGGCGTTTGAACGCCAGAATGATGCACGAAGGCAATTTACATGCCTATATGGTGAAGGAATGGTATTTCTTTTCACCTCAGGATCTGTGGACCCCACAGGATCCCCACCTACCATATTCCCACCTTTTCTTTTAATCCTAATCACACTCTCCTAATCCTAATCTCATTTCACTCTTTCCCATGTCACACTTCCCAAAAACCTTCACCAATCACTTCAATTCCTCTTCCCAATTACCCCATTCACCATTCACATCAACCCACTCTTCCCCATAAACCCCACCTACATTCATCAAATTTAAATTCAATTTCCCACCCATTCCCACCCAAATTGGCCGAACACCCACCCTCCCCTCTCCCTATAAATACCCTTCCATTCTACTTCATTTTCACACAAAACAACCCCTTCTTCTCCCACATGGCCAAACCTACTTCTTCCCCTCTCTACCATATTCTCTTTTTCTTCTTCTACTCTTCTTTTCTTTCTTGCTCGAGGGCGAGCAAATATTTAAGTTTGGTGTGGTAAAAGCATAAGCTTTTTGTTTTTCCATTACCATCAATGGCACCAAAGGCCGGAGAATCCTCTAGAAAAGGAAAAGGGAAGACAAAAGCTTTCACCTCCGAGTCATGGAAGAAGGAAAGATTCATCTCCAAGAGCCATCAAGACCACTTCTATGATGTTGTGGCAAAGAAAAAGGTGATCCCCGAGGTCCCTTTCAAGCTCAAAAAGAATGAGTATCCGAAAATCCGACATGAAATCCAAAGAAGAGGTTGGGAAGTCATAACCAACCCCATGCAACAAGTTGGAATATTGATGGTTCAAGAGTTCTATGCCAATGCATGGATCACTAGAAACCATGATCAAAGTATGAACCCGAATCCAAAGAACTATCTCACAATGGTTCGGGGGAAATACTTAGATTTTAGTCGGGAAAATGTGAGGTTGGCATTTCACTTGCCCATGATGCAAGAAGATGAACTCCCCTACACTAGAAGGGTCAACTTTAATCAAAGGTTGGACCAAGTCCTAATGGACATATGTGTGGAAGGAGCTCAGTGGAGAATAGACTCCAAAGGCAAGCCAGTTCAACTAAGAAGACTGGATCTCAAGCCTGTGGCTAGAGGATGGTTGGAGTTCATTCAACGCTCTATCATTCCTACTAGCAACCGATCTGAAGTTACTGTGGATCGGGCCATCATGATCCATAGCATCATGAGTGGAGAGGAAGTGGAAGTTCATGAGGTCATCTCCAATGAACTCTACAAAATAGCCGACAAGTCCTCGCCCATGGCACGGCTAGCCTTCCCTCACCTTATTTGCCATCTATGTTACACAGCTGGAGTTATCATAGAAGGAGATGTCTCCATTGAAGAAGACAAGCCCATCACCAAGAAAAGGATGGAGCAAGCAAGAGAAGCTCCTCACGGCCCTCAAGAAGTGCATGAGGAAGCTCATCATCAACAAATTCCTGAGATGCCTCAAGAAATGCACTTTCCTCCCAACAACTATTGGGAGCAACTCAATACCTCCTTAGAAGATTTGAGCCATAATGTTGAACAATTAAGGGTGGAACATCATGAACACTCCGTCATTCTCCAAGAAATAAGAGAAGATCAAAGAGCAATGAGGGAGGAGCAACAAAGGCAAGGAAGGGACATAGAAGAGCTTAAGAACATCATTGGTCCTTCAAGAAGAAGACGCCACTAAAGGTGGACTCATTCCTTGTTCTTTATTTCTTTCTGTTTTCGGTTTTTAGTATTGTGTTTATTTATGTTTTGTGTCTTTATTCATGATCATTAGTATGTAACCATGCCTTAAAGCTATGAATAAAATCCATTAATCCTTCACCTCTCTTAAATGAAAAATGTTTTAATTCAAAAGAACAAGAAGTACATGAATTTCGAACTTATCCTTGAATTTAATTTAATTATATTGATGTGGTGGCAATACCTTTTGTTTTCTGAATGAATGCTTGAACAGTGCATATTTTTGATCTTGTTGTTTATGAGTGTTAAAATTGTTGGCTCTTGAAAGAATGATGAACAAAGAGAAATGTTATTGATGATTTGAAAAAATCATGAAATTGATTCTTGAAGCAAGAGAAAGCAGTGAAAAAGGAAGCTTGCGAAAAAAAATGGCGAAAAAAATAGAGAAAGAAAAAGAAGGAGCAGTAGAAAAAGCCAATAGCCCTTAAAACCAAAAGGCAAGGGTAAAAAGGATCCAAGGCTTTGAGCATCAATGGATAGGAGGGCCCAAGGAAATTAAATCCAGGCCTAAGCGGCTGAATCAAGCTGTCCCTAACCATGTGCTTGTGTCATGAAGGTCCAAGTGAAAAGCTTGAGACTGAGTGGTTAAAGTCGTGATCCAAAGCAAAAGAGTGTGCTTAAGAGCTCTGGACACCACTAACTGGGGACTCTAGCAAAGCTGAGTCACAATCTGAAAAGGTTCACCCAGTTATGTGTCTGTGGCATTTATGTATCCGGTGGTAATACTGGAAAACAAAGTGCTTAGGGCCACGGCCAAGACTCATAAGTAGCTGTGTTCAAGAATCAACATGCTTAACTAGGAGAGTCAATAACACTATCCCAAATTCTAAGTTCCCAGAGACGCCAATCACTCTAAACTTCAAAGGAAAAAGTGAGATGCCAAAACTATTCAGAAGCAAAAAGCTACAAGTCCCGCTCATCTAATTAAATTAATATTCATTGATATTCTGAAATTTATAGTATATTCTCTTCTTTTTATCCTATTTGATTCTCAGTTGCTTGGGGACAAGCAACAATTTAAGTTTGGTGTTGTGATGAGCGGATAATTTATACGCTTTTTGGCATTGTTTTTATATAGTTTTTAGTAAGTTTGAGCTACTTTTAGGGATGTTTTCATTAGTTTTTATGTTAAATTCACATTTCTGGACTTTACTATGAGTTTGTGTGTTTTTCTGTGATTTCAGGTAAATTCTGGCTGAAATTGAGGGACTTGAGCAAAACTCTGAAGAAGGCTGACAAAAGGACTGCTGATGCTGTTGGAATCTGACCTCCCTGCACTCGAAATGGAATTTCTAGAGCTACAAAACTCCAAATGGCGCGCTCTCAATGGCGTTGGAAAGTAGACATCCAGAGATTTCCAGCAATATATAATAGTCCATACTTTATTCGGAGATTGACGACGTAACTTGGCATTGAACGCCAAGTACATGCTGCTGTCTGGAGTTAAACGCCAGAAAAACGTCATGATCCGGAGTTGAACGCCCAAAACACGTCATAACTCGGAGTTCAACTCCAAGAGAAGCCTGAGCTCGTGAATTGATCAAGCTCAGCCCAAACATACACCAAGTGGGCCCCGGAAGTAGATTTATGCATCAATTACTTACTCATGTAAACCCTAGGAGCTAGTTCATTATAAATAGAACATTTAACTATTGTATTAGATGTCTTTTTGACCACCTTTCATCTTTGGTCTCAGTTTTGTATTATTCTTCATCTTAGGAGGCCATTGAGCACGTTTCAGGGGGCTGGCCATTCGGCCATGCCTGAACCTTTTACTTATGTATTTTCAACGGTGGAGTTTCTGCACACCATAGATTAAGGGTGTGGAGCTCTGCTGTACCTCAAGTATTAATGCAATTCTATTGTCTTTTATTCAAATCCCTATTATTCTTATTCCAAGATATTCATTCGTACCCAAGAATATGATGAATGTGATGATAAGTAACCCTCATTATCATTCTCACTTATGAACGCACGTGATTGACAACCACTTCCGTTCTACATGCAACAAGAGCTTGAATGTGTATCTCTTAGATTCCCCAACAGAATCTTCGTGGTATAAGTTAGATAGATGGCGGCATTCATGAGGATCCGGAAGGTCTAAACCTTGTCTGTGGTATTCCGAGTAGGACTCTATGATTGAATGACTGTGACGAGCTTCAAACTCCTGAAGGCTGGGCGTGATGACAAGCGCAAAAGAATCAAGGGATTCTATTCCAACCTGATTGAGAACCGACAGATGATTAGCCGTGCTGTGACAGAGCATAGGAACGTTTTCACTGAGAGGATGGGATGTAGCCATTGACAACGGTGATGCCCTACATACAGCTTGCCATGGAAAGGAGTAAGAAGGATTGAGTTGAAGCAGTGGGAGAGCAGGCGTCCTTGAGCCATACAGTATCTCCCTTCGCTTATCTGAAATTTCCACTATTGATTTACATAAGTATCTCTATCCTATTTTATTTTCTGTTTATTTATTATTTTCAAAAACCCATAAACAGATTTAATCTACCTAACTGAGATTTACAAGGTGACCATAGCTTGCTTCATACCAACAATCTCTATGGGATCGACCCTTACTCACGTAAGGTTTATTACTTGGACGACCCAGTACACTTGCTGGTTAGTTGAACGGAGTTGTGAATTCAACTGGTGTCACAATAATAATTTCATACAACTTAAAGAATAGTGATCACAATTTCGTCCACCAAGGGACCTGAGCAAAAACTCTGATAAAAGGCTGACAAAGGACTGCTGATGCTGTTGGATTCTGACCTCCCTGCACTAGAAATGGATTTTATAGAGCTACAAAACTCTAAATGGCGCCATCTCAACGGCATTGACAAGTAGACATCCAGAGCTTTCCAGCAATATATAATAATCCATACTTTATTCGTGATTAGATGACATAAACTGGCGCTCAATGCCAGTTCCATGCTTCATTCTGGAGTCAAATGCCAGAAACACGTCACGAACCAGAGTTGAACGCCAAAAACACGTTACAACTTGGCGTTCAACTCCAAAAGAAGCCTCTATACGTGTAAAGCTCAAGCTCAGCCCAAGCACACACCAAGTGGGTGCCGGAAGTGGATTTCTGCATCAATTACTTACTTCTGTAAACCCTAGTAGCTAGTCTAGTATAAATAGGACTATCTAATCATTGATTGGAAGGTCTTTTGACCATTCGGTCTTCTGATCACGTTTGAGGGCTGGCCATTTGGCCATGCCTGAACCTTCATCACTTATGTATTTTCAACGGTGGAGTTTCTACACACCATAGATTAAGAGTGTGGAGCTCTGCTGTACCTTAAGTTTTAATGCAATTACTACTATTTTCTATTCAATTCAGCTATTCCTGTTCTAAGATATTCGTTGCACTTCAACATGATGAATGTAATGATCCGTCACACTCATCATCATTCTCACCTATGAATGCGTGACTGACAACCACTTCCATCCTACCTCAGACCGGGTGTATATCTCTTGGATTCCTTAATCAGGATCTTCGTGGTATAAGCTAGATTGATGGCGGCATTCATGAGAATCTGAAAAGTCTAAACCTTGTCTATGGTATTCCGAGTAGGATTCAAGGATTGAATGACTATGACGAGCTTCAAACTCGCGATTGTTGGGCGTGATGACAAACACAAAAGAATCAAGGGATTCTATTCCAACATGATCGAGAACCGACAGATGATTAGCCGTGCCGTGACAGAGCACTTGGACCTTTTCCACTGAGAGGATGAGATGTATCCATTGACAATGGTGATGCCCTACATACAGCTTGCCATGGAAAGGAGTAACGTGTTTTTGGCGTTCAACTCTGGTTCGTGACGTGTTTCTGGCGCTGAACGCCAGATTGCAACATGGAACTGGCATTGAACGCGAGTTTACATCGTCTATCTTCGCACAACGTATGGACTATTATATATTGCTGGAAAGCCCTGGATGTCTACTTTCCAACCCAATTAAGAGCGCGCCAATTGGACTCCTGTAGCTCTAAAAAATCTATTCCGAGTGCAGGGAGGGCAGAATCCAACAACATCAGTAGTCCTTTTTCAGCCTAAATCAGATTTTTGCTCAGCTCTCTCAATTTCAGCCAGAAAATACCTGAAATCACAGAAAAACACAAAAACTCATAGTAAAGTCTAGAAATATGATTTTTGCTTGAAAACTAATAAAATTCTATCAAAAAATAATTAAAACATGCTAAAATCTATATGAAATTACCCCTAAAAAGCGTATAAAATATCCGCTCATCACAACACCAAACTTAAACTGTTGCTTGTCCTCAAGCAACTAGATAAATAAAATAGGATGAAAAGAAATTAAGAAGCAATAATATTTCAGAGTTTTAAGTGAAGCTCGGATTCTTATTAGATGAGCGGGGCTGGTAGCTTTTTGGCTTCCGAACAGTTTTGGCATCTCACTTTATCCTTTGAAATTCAGAATGATTGGCATCCATAGGAACTCAGAATTCAGATAGTATTATTAATTCTCCTAGTGTAGTATGTTGATTCTTGAACACAGTTACTTTATGAGTCTTGGCCATGGCCCTAAGCACTTTGTTTTCCAATATTGCCACTGGATACATAAATGCCACAAACACATAATTGGGTGAACCTTTTCAGATTGTGACTTAGCTTTGCTAAAGTCCCCAATTAGAGGTGTCCAGAGTTCTTAAGCACACTCTTTTGCCTTGGATCACGACTTTAACCACTCAGTCTCAAGCTTTTCACTTGGACCTGCATGCCACAAGCACATGGTTAGGGACAACTAGATTTAGACGCTTAGGCTAGGATTTACTTCCTTGGGCCCTCCTATCCACTGATGCTCAAAGCCTTGGATCATTTTCACCCTTGCCTTTTGGTTTTAAGGGCTATTGGCTTTTTTTTTTTTATCTTTTTCTTGATCCAATGATTCCTTGTAAAATTTTTTTCACTGCTTTTTCTTGCTTCAAGAATCAAATTCATGATTTTTCAAATCAGCAATAATATTTTTCGTGTTCCTCATTCTTTCAAGAGCCAACAATTTTAACATACATAAAATTCAAGATAAAAAATATGCACTGTTCAAGCATTCATTCATAAGACAAAAAGTATTGCCACCACATATAATTAATTATAATTTTTCTTATTAAGAACTCGAAAAATATAAATTACCTCTTTATTCTAAAAATCTACTATTTTATTCATGTTTGATGATGATGAGAAAAATAAATTATAACTTAATTGAAAATAAAATCAAAATAGATATACTAATTACCACTACTCCTATATAACATCTAAGGTAAAATCCTATAATAACAACTATCACAGAGTTAAAGCTAAAATTAGAACTCAACAACCTGTATTTTGGGAAGTGGGTGTTCCTCTAGTCTGTGGGGTGCTTGGTCCTTCAAGAATTAATTTCTGACGCTTCAGTTCCCTCAAGTCACGCCCTTGCTCCTCTTGTTCCCTAAGAAATTTGCAAAGCATGCTATTCTGATTATTTTGTTCTTCCTTTATTTGGTCCATAGCTTCTTGCAACTTGGAAACAACTGCCTCAAGATGCTCCCAGTATTCAAATTGAGGGATTTCTGGGAGGAATTCCTGTGCTCTCCTCTTGATGGGGTCATCCTGCAACTGTTGTTTTTTCATTGATATTTTAGTGATTGGCCGCTCAACTGAGATATACTCAGTTATTCCCATCCTCACTCCAGCATCTTTACAGAGCATAGAAATTAAGCTTGGATATGCCAATTTGGCATCTTTGGAGTTCTTGTTTGCTATTTTGTAAAGTTCACACGAGATTAGTTGATGAACTTCTACTTCTCTTCCCAACATGATGCAGTGAATCATCACTGCTCTGTTAATAGTGACTTCAGAATGGTTGCTAGTGGGCAATATAGAACTCCCAATGAAGTCCAGCCAACCTGTGGCGACTGATTTAAGATCTTCTCTCTTGAGTTGAGTTGGGATGCTAGTGGTGCTGGTAGTCCACCTGGCTCCAGAGATGCATATATCCTCTAGAATCTTGTCCAGGCCCTTGTTTATTCTCATCATTCTCCTATTAAAGGAGTCTGGGTCATCTTTCAGCTGAGGCAGCTTAAAGATCTCCCTGATTTTGTCAGGGTGGATGTGAACAATCTTTCCTCTGACCAAGGTCCGATAGTCATAGAGGGCAGTTCCAAATATTCTCTGCCTGTCTATTTGCCACAGATTAGCATAGAACTCCTGAACCATATTCCTTCCCACTTTTGTTTCAGGATTAGCTAGGATTTCCCAGTTCCTGTTTCGAATTTGCTCTTGGATCTCTGGATATTCATCTTCTTTCAGATCGAACTTGACTTCCGAGATCACTGACCTTAGACCCATTATTTTGTGGTAGTGGTCTGAATGTTTTTTGGTTAAAAACTTCCCTTGATTCTAAAGTGGTTTTGGAATATTCTCTTTCTTGCCTCTTGGAGTGGATTATTTTCTTTTAGGAGCCATGATCTTAGTGAGTATGTTTTTGTGATCACGGATAAACACACCAAACTTAGAGGTTTGCTTGTCCAAAGGGCAAGAGAAAAGAAAGGAGAGGGATAGGAGGAGAGCTAATGTCGAACGGTGGATGAGAGGAGGGAGGCCGAATGTGGATTTAAAAGATAAGATAAAAGATATGATTTATGAAAGATAAGATAAAAGATATGATTTATGAAAGATAAATATGATAAGAAAAAGATATAATTTAAAAATAAAAAGTTGTGAATGATATTTGAAAAAGATAAATCTGAATTTTTATTTTGAAAATGATTTTAAAAGATAATTGAGTTTTGAAAAATTTTGAGAAAAGAGTTGGATTGGATTGGAAAAAATTTGTGTTTATGAACTAAGATACATTTGATATTTTTGAAAAAGGGATTTTAGAAATTAGAGTTTTTAGAAATTAGGATTAAAATTTTTGGAATTAAAGGATGAGAATTTGGAACGTGTTTATGCAAGAAATCATGAATTAAAACACAAAAAAAATTAAAAATTTGTGAAGAAAAAACGAATTTACCTCATCCCCACCATCCTGGCGTTAAACGCCCAAACGCTGCTTCTCCTGGGCGTTCAACGCCCAACTGTTGCTTCTTTCTGGCCTTGAACGCCAGGAACTCCTTCGTCACTGGGCGTTTTTCTGAACGCCCAGGATGCTGTAAATCTGGCGTTGAACACCCAGAAGGTGCTTCTTTCTGGCATTCAATGCCCAGAAGGTGCTTCTTTTGGGCGTTTAACGCCCAAAACAGCTTTTACTAGCGTTTTCGCACCAGTGAGCTTCCATTTGCTGTTTTTATCCTTTGAATCCTTCTATAACTTTGTGAACTCAAGCAATTGCTATTTTACCTTGAAGATACTTGACATATACCTGTAAAAATCAATTAATTAACAAATAAACTTTGTAAATGGCTGGGTTGCCTCCCAGCAAGCGCTTCTTTATTGTCTTTAGCTGGACTATTACTGAGCTTTAATCAAGTCTCAGTTTTGAGCATTCTTGCTCAAAATTGCTTTCGAGATAATGTTTAACTCTCTGTCCATTAACAATGAACTTTTTCTTAGACGCATTATCCTGAAGCTCTACGTATCCATATGGTGACACACTTGTAATCACATATGGTCCTCTCCACCGGGATTTCAATTTCCCGGGAAATAATCTGAGCCTAGAATTAAATAGCAGAACTTTCTGCCCTGGCTCAAAAACTCTGGATGACAGTTTCTTATCATGCCATCTTTTTGCTTTCTCTTTGTAAATTTTTGTATTCTCGAAAGCATTGAGTCTAAATTCCTCTAGCTCATTTAACTGAAGCAATCGTTTTTCTCCAGCTAATTGGCATCAAGGTTTAGGAATCTGGTAGCCCAGTAGGCCTTATGTTCTAGTTCCACTAGCAAGTGACATGCCTTTCCTTACACAATCTGGTATGGAGAAGTCCCTATAGAGGTTTTGAATGCTGTTCTGTATGCCCACAGAGCATCATCCAAGCTTCTTGCCCAATCCCTTCTATAGTTAATCACAGTCCGTTCCAGGATTCTTTTAAGTTCTCTGTTAGAAACTTCAGCTTGCCCATTTGTCCGTGGATGATATGGAGTGGCTACCTTGTGGCTAACTCCATAACGAACCAAAGCAGAGTAAAGCTGTTTATTGCAGAAATGAGTGCCCCCATCACTGATTAATACTCTAGGGGTACCAAATCTACTGAAGATGTGTTTCTGGAGGAATTTTAGCACTATCTTAGTGTCATTAGTGGGTGTTGCAATAGCTTCCACCCATTTGGATACATAATCCACTGCCACCAGAATGTAAGTGTTTGAGTAAGATGGTGGGAAAGGCCCCATGAAGTCAATACCCCATACATCAAACAACTCAATCTCCAAGATCCCTTGTTGAGGCATGGCATAACTGTGAGGTAGATTGCCAGATCTTTGGCAACTGTCACAGTTAAGTACAAACACTCGGGAGTCTTTATAGAGAGTATGCCAGTAGAAGCCACATTAGAGGACTCTTGTGGCTGTTCGCTCACTTCCAAAATGTCCTCCATACTGTGATCCATGGCAATGCCAGAGGATCTTCTGTGCTTCTTCTTTAGGCACACATCTACGGATTACTCCATCTGCACATCTCTTGAAGAGATATGGTTCATCCCAAAGATAGTACTTTGCATCCATGATCAACTTTTTTGATTGCTGCCTACTGTACTCTTTGGGTATGAATCTCATTGCCTTGTAGTTTGCAATGTCTGCAAACCATGGTACTTCCTGGATGGCAAAGAGTTGCTCATCTGGAAAGTTTTCAGAGATCTCAGTAAGAGAGAGGGACGCCCCTTCTACTGGTTCTATTCGGGACAGGTGATCTGCTACTTGATTCTCTGTCCCTTTTCTGTCTCTTATTTCTATATCAAACTCTTGCAGAAGCAACACCCATCTTTTGAGTCTGGGTTTTGAATCCTGCTTTGTGAGTAGATATTTAAGAGCTACATGGTTAGTGTACACAATCAGTTTTGATCCTACTAAATAGGATCTGAACTTGTCAATGGCGTAAACCACTGCAAGTAGCTCTTTTTCTGTGGCTGTGTAGTTCTTCTGTGCGTCATTTAAAACACGACTGGCATAATAAATGACGTGAAGAAGCTTGTCATGCCTCTGTCCCAACACTGCACCAATCACATGGTCACTGGCATCACACATCAGTTCAAATGGTAATGTCCAGTTTGGTGCAGAAATGATTGGTACTGTGACCAATTTAGCTTTCAGAGTCTCAAATGCCTGCAGACACTCCTTATCAAATATAAATGGCGTGTCAGCAGCTAGCAGATTACTTAGAGGTTTGGTGATTTTTGAGAAATCCTTTATAAACCTCCTATAAAATACTGCATGCCCCAGAAAGCTTCTGATTGCCTTAACATTGGCAGGTGGTGGTAATTTTTCAATTACCTCTACCTTAGCTTGATCCACCTCTATTCCCTTGTTCGAAATTTTGTGCCCAAGGACAATTCCTTCAGTCACCATAAAGTGACATTTCTCCTAGTTTAAAACAAGGTTAGTCTCTTGGCACCTCTTTAGAACAAGTGCTAGATGGTCAAGACAGGAGCTGAATGAGTCTCCAAATACTGAAAAGTCATCCATGAAGACTTCCAAAAATTTTTCCACCATATCAGAGAAAATTGAGAGCATGCACCTTTGAAAGGTTGCAGGTGCATTGCACAGACCAAATGGCATCCTTCTGTATGCAAATACTCCATATGGACATGTGAATGCTATTTTCTCTTGATCCTGGGGATCTACTGAAATTTGATTATAACCTGAATATCCATCCAGGAAGCAGAAGTATTCATGACCTGCTAGTCTTTCTAGCATTTGGTCTATGAATGGTAAAGGAAAATGATCCTTTCTGGTAGCTGTATTGAGCCTTCTATAATCAATACACATACGCCACCCTGTAACTGTCTTTGTGGGAACCAGTTCATTTTTTTCATTATGGACCACTGTCATGCCAACCTTCTTAGGGACGACTTGGACAGGGCTTACCTAGGGGCTATTAGAAATAGGATAAATAATCCCAGCCTCTAGTAATTTAGTGACCTCTTTCTGCACCACCTCCTTCATGGCTGTATTCAGCTGCCTTTGTGGTTGAACCACTGGCTTGGCGTCACCCTCCAATAAGATCTTGTGCATGCATCTGGCTGGGCTAATGCCCTTAAGATCACTGATGGACCACCCAAGAGCTGTCTTGTGTGTCCTTAGCACTTGAATTAGTGCTTCCTCTTCCTGTGGCTCTAAGGTAGAGCTTATGATCACAGGGAAGGTTTCACCTTCTCCCAAAAATGCATATTTCAGGGATGGTGGTAATGGTTTGAGCTCGGGTTTAGGAGGTTTTTCCTCTTCCTGAGGTATTTTTAGAGGTTCTATTATTCTCTCTGAATTCTCCAGATCAGGCTGAACATCTTTAAAAATGTTCTCTAGCTCTGATTCGAGACTCTCAGTCATATTGACCTCTTTTACCAGAGAGTCAATAATATCAATGCTCATGCAGTCATTTGGGGAATCTGGATGCTGCATAGCTTTGACAACATTTAACTTAAACTCGTCCTCATTGACTCTCAGGGTTACTTCCCCTTTTTGGACGTCAATGAGGGTTCGTCCAGTTGCTAGGAAAGGTCTTCCTAGAATGAGAGTTGCACTCTTGTGCTCCTCCATTTCTAGTACCACAAAGTCATTGAGAAAGGCAAATGGCCCAACCTTGACAATCATGTCTTCAATCACGCCTTGACAATCAAGTTGGAGACATATCCGGGTTGGTTTGACTTCATCAGTCAATCCAAGCTTTTTGATAGTAGATGCAGGTATTAGGTTGATACTTGCCCCAAGATCACATAGAGCTTGCTTGGTACAAGTACCTTCTAATGTGCATGGTATCATAAAGCTTTCGGGATCTTTAAGCTTCTCAGGTAAGCTTTTCAGAATGACTGCACTGCATTCTTCAATGAGGTAAACTTTTTCAGTTTCCTTCCAATCCTTCTTATGACTTAAGATCTCTTTCATGAATTAGCATAAGATGATATTTGCTCAAGTGCTTCTGCAAACAGAATCTTTATCTCAAGATTCCTGAGATAGTTTGCAAAGCTGGCAAATTGCTTATCTTATTCCGCTTGGCGGAGTTTCTGAGGATAAGGCATTTTGGCTTTGTATTCCTCAACCTTAGTTGCTGTAGGTTTATTGCCTACAGATGTGGGCTGAGAAGCCTTTTTAGAGGGGTTGCTATCAGCACTTGTATGTGTCTGATCTCCCACTGGCATTTGAATGCCAGGGGTGGAAGCTGGAGTGGCGTTAGATGCCAACTCCTTACCTGTTTCTGACGTTTGAACGCCAGAACTGTGCTTCCTTTGGGCGTTCAACGCCAACTCCTTACTTGTTTCTGGCGTTGAATGCCAGGACTGAGCATGGGTTGGGCGTTCAACGCCAGCTTCCCACCCATTTTCTGGTCTTTGAGCGCCAGAATTATTCCTTTCTGGGCTCTTACTGTCCTCAGATGGATTTTGGGTAGTTTGCTCGTTTCTTGGCTTCCTGCTATCTTGAAGTGAGGTATTTAATGTTTTCCCACTTCTTAATTGAACTGCTTGGCACTCTTCTGTTATTTGTTTTGATAGTTGCTATTCTATTTGCTTCAACTGTACTTCCATATTCATATTAGCCATTCTTGTTTCTTGTAATATCTCCTTGAATTTGGCTAACTGTTTTGTTAGAAAGTCTAATTGATGATTGAATTCAGTAGCTTGATCTGCAGGACTGAGTTCAGCAATTACTGTTTTAGCCTCTTCTTTCATGGAAGATTCACTGCTTAGGTATAGATGCTGATTTCTGGCAACTGTATCAATGAGCTCTTGAGCTTCTTCTATTGTCTTTCTCATGTGTATAGATCCACCAGCTGAGTGGTCTAGAGAAATCTGAGCTCTTTCTATAAGCCAATAGTTGAAGATGTCTAACTGCACCCACTCTGAAAACATTTTCAGAGGGGTATTTTCTTAGCATCTCTCTGTATCTCTCCCAAGCATCATAAAGAGATTCATTATCTCCTTGTTTGAAGCCTTGGATGCTCAGCCTTAGCTGTGTCATCCATTTTGGAGGAAAAAGTGATTCAGAAATTTTTCTGACAGTTGTTTCAATGTCTTTATGCTGTCCTTAGGTTGGTTATTTAACCACCTCTTAGCTTGGTCTTTTACAGCAAATGGAAATAGTAAAAATCTGTAGACATCCTGATCTACTTTCTTATCATGTACTGTGTCAGCGATTTGTAAAAACTGTGCCAGAAACTCTGTAGGTTCTTCCTGTGGAAGACCGAAATACTGACAACTTTTTTGCACCATGATAATAAGCTGAGGATTCAACTCAAAATTACTAATTCCAATGGAGGGTATACATATACTACTCCCATATGAAGCAGTAGTGGGGTTAGCATATGACCCCAGAGTCCTTCTGGACTGTTCATTTCCACTTAGGTCCATGATGGAGAAAGGGAGATGACTTGGATTTATTTTGTTTAATTTATTATAAAAAAATTGATTTTTGAAAGAAGAAAATAAAATAAAATAAAAACTGAAATAAAAATAAAATAAAATAAATAAAAAAAGAAAATTAAAAATTAAAAATAATAAAATTAGAAAATTGACGACGCCAAAAACTTGAACAACTGTCGGTTCATCTTGTTGCTCAGATTAGGTAATTTTCTTTTTTTTATTTTATTTTCTTTTCAAAAAATTTTCAAAAATATTTTTCAAAGATTTTCTCCCTCTATTTTCGAAAAATCCTTCAGAGCTTTTAAGAATGAATTCTAGAGTTTCAAAATGGTGTGCTGAAGCTTGGCTGGCCATCAAGCTTTAGACTAACCTGGTATGATTCCTGGGATTTTGATTGAGGACTTTGAATTCATTACTTCCTTTGTCCTATATGTTTTTCGAAAAATATAAAGTAAAATCCAAAAAAAATAACAAAATTATAAAAATCAAAAATATTTTTGTGTTTCTTATTTGAGTCTTGCGTCATGTTTTAAGTTTGGTGTCAATTGCATCTATCTGAGTCCTCTAAGATGTCACTGGACCATTCTGCAGGTGGATCCATTCACCTAAAGAAAATTCCTACAGAAGCTCAAGAACTTATTGACATGGTTGCAAATAACCAGTTCATGTACACTTCTGAGAGGAATTCCGTGAATAATGGGACGCCTCAAAGGAAGGGAGTTCTTGAAATTGATGCTTTGAATGCCATATTGGCTAAGAACAAAATGTTAACTCAGCAAGTCAACAGGATTTCTCAAAGTCTGAATGGATGGCAAAATGCATCCAACAGTACTAAAGAGGCTTCTTCTGAAAGAAGAAGCTTATAATCCTGAGAACCCTGCAATAGCAGAAGTAAATTATATGGGTGAACCTTATGGAAACACGTATAATTCATCATGGAGAAATCATCCAAATTTCTCATGGAAGGATCAACAAAAGCCTCAACAAAGCTTTAATAATGGTGGAAGAAATAGGCTCAGTAATATCAAGCATTATCCATTATCTTCTCAGCAACTGACAGAGAATTATGAATAGAGTACCTCTAACTTAGCAAATTTAGTCTCTGATCTGTCTAAGGCCACTTTAAGTTTCATGAGTGAAACAAGGTCCTCCATAAGAAATCTGGAGGCACAAGTAGGCCAGCTGAGTAAGAAAATCACTGAAACTCCTCCTAGTACTCTCCCAAGCAATACTGAAGAGAATCCAAAAAGAGAGTGCAAGGCCATAGATATAATCAACATTGCCGAACCTAGAGAGGAAGAAGAGGACGTGAATCCCAATGAGGAATAGCTCATGGGACGTCTCTCAAGCAAGAAGGAGTTCCCTATTGAGGACCCAAGGGAATCTGAGGCTCATATAGAGACCATAGAGATCCCATTATACCTCCTTCTGCCATTCATGAGCTCTGAAGACTATTCTTCCTCTGAAGAAGATGAAGATGTAACTGGAGAGCAAGTTGCTCAATATCTAGGAGCTATCATGAAGCTGAATGCCAAGTTATTTGGTAATGAAACTTGGGAAGGTGAACCTCCCTTGCTCATCAGTGAACTAGATACACGGGTTCAGCAAACCTTACCTCATAAAAGACAAGATCCTGGCAAATTCTTAATACACTGTACCATAGGCACCATGACCTTTGAAAAGGCTCTATGTGACATGGGGTCAAGCATAAATCTTATGCCACTCTCTGTAATGGATAAGCTGGGGATCATTGAGGTACAGCCTGCCATATTTTCATTACAATTGGTAAACAAGTCAGTAAGACAAGCTTATGGATTGGTAGAGGACGTGTTGGTAAAGGTTGAAGGCCTTTACATCCCTGCTGATTTCATAATCTTAGACACTAGGAAGGAGGAGGATGAATGCATCATCCTTGGAAGACCTTTCCTAGCCACAGCAGGAGCTGTGATAGATGTTAACAGAGGAGAATTGGTCCTTCAATTGAATGGGGACTACCTTGTGTTTAAGGCTCAAGGATCTTCTCCTTTAACAATGGAGAGGAAGCATGAAAAGCTTCTCTCAGTACAGAGTCAAACAAAGCCCCCACAATCAAACTCTAAGTTTGGTGTTGAGAGGCCACAACCAAACTCTAAGTTTGGTGTTGAATCCCCACATCCAAACTCTAGGTTTAGTGTTGGGAGTCTACAACATTGACCTAATCACTTGTGAGGCTCCATGAGAACCCACTGTCAAGCTATTGACATTAAAGAAGTGGATAATTTATACGCTTTTTGGCATTGTTTTTGGGTAGTTTTTAGTAGGATGATTAAGGGTGTGGAGCTCTGCTATACCTCAAGTTTTAATGCAATTACTACTATTTTCCATTCAATTCAGCTGTTCCTATTCTAAGATATTCGTTGCACTTCAACATGATAAATGTGATGATCCGGGACACTCATCATCAATCTCACCTATGAACGCGTGACTGACAACCACTTCCGTTCTACCTCAGACCGGGCGCATATCTCTTGGATTCCTTAATTAGAATCTTCGTGGTATAAGCTAGATTGATGGCAGCATTCATGAGATTCAGCGATTGAATGACTGTGACGAGCTTCAAACTCGCGATTGTTGGGCGTGATGACAAACACAAAAGAATCAAGGGATTCTATTCCAACATGATCGAGAACCGACAGATGATTAGCCGTGCCGTGACAGAGCATTTGGACCTTTTTCACTGAGAGGATGGGATGTAGCCATTGACAATGGTGATGCCCTACATACAGCTTGCCATGGAAAGGAGTAAGAAGGATTGAAGGAAGGTAGTAGGAAAGCAGAGATCCAACAGGGACAAGCATCTCCATACACTTATCTGAAATTCCCACCATTGAATAACATGAGTATCTCTATCTTTATTTTCTGCTTTATTTACTATTCGAAAACTCCATAACATTTATTATCCGCCTAACTGAGATTTACAAGATGACCATAGCTTGCTTCACACCAACAATCATCGTGGGATCGACCCTTACTCACGTAAGGTATTACTTGTGTGTTTTTCTGTGATTTTAGGTATTTTCTGGCTGAAATTGAGGGACCTGAGCAAAACTCTGATTCAGAGGCTGACAAAGGACTGCAGATGCTATTGGATTCTGACCTCCCTGCACTCGAAGGGGATTTTCTAGAGCTACAGAACTCCAAATGGCACGCTCTTAATTGCGTTGGAATGTAGACATTCAGGGCTTTCCAGAAATACATAATAGGCCATAATTTGCGCGAGTTTTAATGACGTAAAATGGCGTCAAAACGCCAGCTCTCTACCCTTTTCTGGCGTCAAAATGCCAAAACCGGCATAAAAGTTGGAGTTAAATGCCCAAACTAGCATAAAAGCTGGCGTTTAACTCCAAGAGAAGCCTCTACACATGTAAAGCTCAATGCTCAGCCCAAGCACACACCAAGTGGGCCCATAAGTGGATTTCTACAACATTTACCTATTTCTATAAACCCTAGTAACTAGTTTCATTATAAATAGGACCTTTTACTATTGTATTTTCATCTTCGGATCATAGAAACATTCTGGATATCATATTTTCATATTTGGGGAGGCTGGCCATTCGGCCATGCCTGGACCTCCAAACCACTTATGTATTTTCAACGGTGGAGTTTTTACACACCATAGAGTAAGGTGTGGAGCTCTGCTGTTCCTCGAGTATTAATGCAATTACTACTATTTTCTATTCAATTCATCTTATTCTTATTCTAAGATACTCACTCGCACTTCAACCTGATGAATGTGATGATCCGTGACACTCATCATCATTCTCACCTATGAATGCGTGCTTGACAACCACTTCTGTTCTACCTTAGATTGAACGTGTATCTCTTGGATTCCTGGTCCATGTGTTTGATTGTCTCTCCTGACAACAGAGCTTTCAATTCCTTGAGATCAGAGTCTTCATGGTATAAGCTAGAATCCATTGGCAGCATTCTTGAGATCCGAAAAGTCTAAACATTGTTTGTGGTATTCCGAGTAGGATCTGGGATGGGATGACTGTGACGAGCTTCAAACTCACGACTCTAGGGCGTGGTGATAGACGCAAAAGGATAGTAAATCCTACTCCTACATGATCGAGAACCAGCAGCTGATTAGCCATGCGAGGAACCGTAGAGGACCTTTTTCACTGAGAGGACGGGAGGTAGCCATTGACGCCGGTGAAACCCAACATACAGCTTGCCATGGAAGGGAGTAAGAAGGCTTAGATGAAGGCAGTAGGAAAGCAGAGATTCAACCGGAACAAAGCATCTCCATACGCTTATCTGAAATTCTCTCCAATGAATTACATAAGTATCTCTATCTTTATTTTATGTTTATTTATCTTTTAATTATCGAAACTCCATAACCATTTGAATCCGCCTGACTGAGATTTACAAGATGACCATAGCTTGCTTCAAGTCGACAATCTATGTGGGATCGACCCTTAGTCACGTAAGGTTTATTACTTGGACGACCCAGTGCAATTTCTAGTTAGTTGTGCGAAGTTGTGAAAAAGAGTGATATTACAATTGTGCGTACCAAGTTGTTGGTGCCATTGAGATCACAATTTCGTTCACCAAATTTTTGGCGCCGTTTCCGGGGTTTGTTCGAGTTTGGACAACTGACGGTTCATCTTGTTGCTCAGATTAGGTAATTTTCTTCTTGTTTTTAACCATTATTTTATTTTCAAAATGTTTTCAAAAAAAATCTTTCAAAAATTTTTCTTTGTTTTTCATTTTTCCAAAAATAATTTTCAAAAAACCCAAAAAAATTCATAAAATCATAAAAAAACTCAAATATTTCATGGTTCTTGTTTGAATCTAGGGCCAAATTTTAAGTTTGGTGTCAATTGCCTTATTTTAATTGTCTTGCAATTTTCGAAACACATGCATTGTGTTCTTGATGATCTTCAAGTCATTCTTGATGAATTGCCTTGTTTGATCTTCACAATTTATTGATTTGCACTGCATGATGTTCTACATATGCATTCTTGCATTCATATGGCCCAAGCATGAGAAAGTTCTATGTTTGGTGTCCTCCATGTTTTCTTTCATTAAGAAAAGTGAGTTCTTGATGTTCATCTTGATCTTCAAGCTTGTTCTTGGTGTTCATCTTGAAAATCATAATGTTCTTGATCCAAGAATTATATGTTTGGACTCATTTTGTTGTTTTTCAAAATTGAAAACATATCTTCTTGAATAAAGGATTTAGCAAAATGAAGATCCAAGAACATAAAGCAGAGGAATTATAGAGAAAAAGCTGGGCGTTCAAAATGCCCAATGAAGAAGGAAAACTGGCGTTTAACCTGGCTGGGCATTTAAACGCCCAAACCATGCAGCAATTGGGCACTAAACGCACAAAACATGCAGCTCCTGAACGTTTAACGCCAGGATGACACAAGGAGAGGAATTTTGTTTTCAAATCAAATCTTTTTCAAATATTCATATTTTTTCAAAATCAAATCTTTTTCAAATCAAATATTTTCAATCATATCTTTTTCAAAATCATATCTTTTCAAACATATCTTTTTCAAAAATCAAATCTTTTCCTCATATTTTAAAAAATTTTGATTAAAAAATTTCAAGTTTGTTACTTTCTTGTTAAGAGAGATTCAATATTTGAAATTTAGAATCATATCTTTTAAATTTCTTGCTAATCAAGTCATTATTTTTTAAAAATCAAATCTTTTTAATTTGTATTTTAATAATATCTTTTTCAAATCATATCTTTTAAAAATTCTAATTTCAAAATCTTTTTCTAACTTCTTATCTTTTTCAAATTTGTTTCTTATCTTTTTCAAAACCACCTTTTCACTCTTAATTTAAAAAAAAACATTAACCAATTTTTTTTAAAATTCTTTTTAATTAACTACTTGTTTTGAATTTTAATTTTTGAAAATCATATCAATTTTATCTTTTTCTATTTAAACACTAACATTCCTCCTCCATTGTCAATTCGAACTCCATCTCTCCTTTGTGTGTTCAAATTCTTACCTCATTCTTCTATTCTTATTTTCCTCTGACACCTCAAGGAATCTCTATACTGTGACATAGAGGATTCTATATTTTCTTTGTTTTCTTCTCTTTCATATGAGCAGGAACAAAGATAAAGGCATACTTGTTGAAGCTGATCTTGAACCTGAAAGGACTCTGAAGAGGAAGCTAAGAGCAGCTAAAGCACAAAACTCTGAAGAGGACCTCACTGAAATTTTTGAAAAGGAAGCAGCAAAAGAAACAATTATGGCTGAACCAAACAACAATGCAAGGAAGATGCTTGGTGATTTTACTACACCAACTTCCAACTTCTATGGAAGAAGCATCTCAATCCCTGCTATAGGAGCAAACAATTTTGAGCTAAAGCCTCAATTAGTTTCTCTACTGCAATAGAACTGCAAGTTTCATGGACTCCATCAGAAGACCCTTATCAGTTCTTAACTGAGTTCTTGCAGATCTGTGATATTGTTAAGACCAATGGACTTGATCCTGAAGTCTACAAGCTTATGCTTTTCCCTTTTGCTGTAAGAGACAGAGCTAGAACATGGTTGGACTCACAACCCAGAGATAGCCTGGACTCTTGGGATAAGCTAGTCACGGCTTTCTTAGCCAAGTTCTTTCTGATGACAAGTCATCATATACCCATTTTTCAAGCTAATTTCACTTGTTTTGTTAGCATTTATGCACTTTCTTGTATCCTAAGTAAGTGATTTGGAGTGAAAATGCATAACTTCTTTAAATCAAGCAACCACCATGAAATTAATGTTAATCCATGAGGTTTGAGCTAATTTTAATTGAATTTTAATTGATTTATAAGCCTCTTGAATTTAGTGATACTTGGAGTGGTTGTTTTGGTTTATTATAGGTGAAGAAAAGAAAAGAAACGAAAAGCGTGGCTTAAGAAGTGTGACCTAAGGAAAGAAAATCGTGGCCGAATCAAGAAGAAGCGTGCCGCATGCAAAGGGAGAAGCAACATTGCCCTCCACAAGGGCAGACTGCCCTCTAGGAGGGCAACATAGAGGAACCAACCAAGGAAGGCAACTCTGCCCTGCCCACTACAAGGGCAGAGCACAAAATGGTGCCTTGGAACCAAGAGGAAGAGAACATTGCCCTGCCCTTGTGGAGGGCAGGATCGGGCTCTCTAAGGAAGAAATTCAAGAAGAAAATATCAACCATGCATGCCACAAGGATCGAACAAGGGACCATGAGCAAGCTAAGCACTAAGGTTCACTACCGTGCCAAGAAACCAAGAAAATAATTGTAGCGCATGCGTCCGCCCAGTTTCGAACACGGACCGTGAAGGAAGGGATTTTGCCCTGCCCTTGGCGCGGGCAGGGCAGCATCGTGTGTGGCGCACCAAGAAGCACCAACGCGCGCACCAATTTTCTTTCTGGCGCACCAATTTTCTTCCTGGCAGCACCAACACGCGCAACGCTCATTCCTGGCGCACCACAATTTTCTGCCCTGCCCTTGGCGCGGGTGGTGGACGAAATTGTGATCTTTAATTAATGGCTCCTTGGCATGTGCCAAGGAGAACTAATTTAACTAACTGATTAGAGAAGCTCACAAATCCGTTCAACTGACCAGCAAGTGTACTGGGTCGTCCAAGTAATACCTTACGTGAGTAAGGGTCGAATCCACAGAGATTATTGGTTTGAAGCAATCAATATTTATTTTATTAATCTTAGTCAGGATATCAATAGGATTAATTGGATTAAAAGTGAAATTACTGAAATTGATAAAAGAGGGAACAATGTTACTTTGATTTGCAGCACTGAGAAATATGTTGGAGTTTTGGAGATGCTTTGTCCTCCGATTTCAACTCTTCCTTGAAATCCTCTTCTCACACGCAGGTTCCTTCCATGGCAAGCTCTATGTAGGGTGTCACCATTGTCAGTGGCTACTTCCCATCCTCGCAGTGAAAACTATGCTCACGCACTCTGTCACAGTACGGCTAATCACCGGTTGGTTCCCGCTCCTACTGGAATAGAATCACTCTTTTGCGTCTGTCACTAACGCCCAGCAGGTTAAAGTTTGAAGCACGTCACAGTCATTCAATCCCGGAATCCTACTCGGAATACTACAGACAAGGTTTAGACTTTCCGGATTCTCATGAATGCCGCCATCCATCTAGCTTATACCACGAAGATTCTGTTGGGGAATCTAAGAGATATTCATTCAGTCTGATGTAGAACGGAGGTGGTTGTCAGGCACACGTTCATGGATTGAGGAAGGTGATGAGTGTCACGGATCATCACCTTCTCCACAGTTAGGCGCGAATAAACATCTTAGATAAGAACAAGCGTGTTTGAATGGAAAACAAAGGAATTGTATTAAATCATCGAGACGCTGCAGAGCTCCTCACCCCCAACAATGGAGTTTAGAGACTCATTCCGTCACAAAGTATGTAATTCAGATCTGAGAATGTCATCCGGTACAAGATATGTTTGTAAAAGTTGTTTAAATAGTAAACTAGTAACCTAGGTTTACAGAAAATGAATAAACTAAGATAATTGGTGCAGAAATCCACTCCTGGGGCCCACTTGGTGTGTGCTGGGGCTGAGACTAAAGCTTTCCACGTGTAGAGGCCTTTCTTGGCGTCAAACTTCAGGTTATGACGTGTTTTGGGCGTTCAACTCCGGATAATGACGTTTTTCTGGCGTTTAACTCCAGACAGCAGCATGAACTTGGCGTTTAACGCCAAGTTACATCGTCTATCCTCGCGCAAAGTATGGACTATTATATATTGCTGGAAAGCCCTGGATGTCTACTTTCCAACGCCGTTGAGAGCGCGCCAATTGGACTTCTGTAGCTCCAGAAAATCCATTTCGAGTGCAGGGAGGTCAGGATCCAACAACATCAGCAGTCCTTTTTCAGCCTAAGTCAGATTTTTGCTCAGCTCCCTCAATTTCAGCCAGAAAATACCTGAAATCACAGAAAAACACACAAACTCATAGTAAAGTCCAGAAATATGATTTTTGCCTAAAAACTAATATTATTTTACTAAAAACTAACTGAAACATGCTAAAATCTACATGAAATTACCCCCAAAAAGCGTATAAAATATCCGCTCATCACAACACCAAACTTAAACTGTTGCTTGTCCTCAAGCAACTAGATGAATAAAATAGGTTCTAACAGAAATAAAGAAATAATAATATTCTCGAGTTTTAAATGAGGCTCAGATTCTTATTAGATGAGCGGGGCTTGTAGCTTTTTGTCTCTGAATAGTTTTGGCATCTCCCTGTATCTTTAAATTTTCAGAATGATTGGCATCCTTAGGAACTCAGAATTCAGATAGTATTGTTGACTCTCCTAGTGTAGTATGTTGATTCTTGAACACAGTTATTTTATGAGTCTTGGCTGTGGCCCTAAGCACTTTGTCTTCCAGTATTACCACCAGATACATAAATGCCACAGACACATAACTGGGTGAACCTTTTCAGATTATGACTCAGCTTTGCTAGAGTCCCCAGTCAGTGGTGTCCAGAGCTCTTAAGCACACTCTTTTGCTTTGGATCACGACTTTAACCACTCAGTCTCAAGCTTCTCACTTGGACCTTCATGACACAAGCACATGGTTAGGGACAGCTTGGTTTAGCCGCTTAGGCCTGGATTTTATTTCCTTGGGCCCTCCTATCCATTGATGCTCAAAGCCTTGGATCCTTTTTATTCTTGGCTAGTGCCCATGGCTTGTGAATATTGTGTTTTTTTTTTTTTCTCATTTTTTTTTGTATTTTTTTGAACTGCTTTTTCTTGCTTCAAGAATCAATTTCATGATTTTTCAGATCATCAACAATATTTTTCGTGTTCCTCATTCTTTCAGGAGCCAATATTCATCAAATTCAAAGTACATATTATGCACTGTTCAAGCATTCATTCAGAGAACAAAAAGTATTGCCACCACATATAATTAATTATAAATTTTATTATTAAGAACTCGAAAAATATAAATTACTTCTTTATTCTAAAAGAAAATCTACTACTTTATTCATGCCTAATGATGATGAGAAAAATAAATTATAGCTTAATTGGAAATAAAATCAAAATAGACATCCTAATTACTACTAAATATCTTCTAAGGTCAATTTCTAAAATAATACTATCACAGAGTTAAAGCTGGAATTAGAACTTAACAACCTGTATTTTGGGAAGTGGATGTTCCTCTAGTCTGTGGGGTGCCTTCAAGAATTAATTTCTGACGCTTCAACTCCCTTAAGTTCACATCCTTGCTCTTCCTGTTCTCTTAGGTGCCATGGTCTTAATGAGTTTTAGCTCAGTGATCATGGCAAATCACACCAAACTTAGAGGTTTGCTTGTCCTCAAGCAAAAGAAAGGAAAGGAGAGAAGTAGAAGGAAAGGCATTGTCAAATAAAGATAAGATGAGTTGAAAAAGATTTGAAAAAGATTTTAAAAAGATAATTGAGTTTTTAAAACAAACTTAAAAGAGTTTGATTGGATTGAAAATTAATTTGTTTTTATGGCTTAAGATACATGTGATAATTTTTGAAAAAGGGATTTTAGAAATTAGGATTTTTAGAACACTAGTTTGATTTGAGGGATAATAATTTGAAACATGTTTATGCAAGAAAACATGAATTGAAACATAAAAAATTAGAAAATTTGTAAAGAGAGACGAATTTTACCTCCTCCCCACCATCCTGGCGTTAAACGCCCAAACGATGCATGTTTTGGGCGTTTAACGCCCAAATGCTGCTTCTCCTGGGCGTTCAACGCCCAGCTGATGCTTCTTTCTGGCGTTGAACGCCAGGAAGTCCTTCTTTACTGGGCGTTTTTCTAAACGCCCAGAATGCTAGCAGATTGGCGTTAAACGCCCAGAAGGTGCATCTTTCTGGTGTTTAACGCCCAGAAGATGCTCCTTTCTGGCGTTTAACGCCCAGAAGGCTACCCTTACTGGCGTTAAACGCCCAGTGGGTGCTTCTTTTGGGCGTTCAACGCCCAAAATGTTTCTTACTGGCTTTTTCACGCCAGTGAGCTTCCAAATTTCCCTGTAACTCTGTGACTTCAACCAATTGCTATTTCACCTTTTGAAGATACTGTAGCATCTACCTGTAAAACGAATAAAATTAAATTTTGTGATTGGCTGGGTTGCCTCCCAGCAAGCGCTTCTTTAATGTCATTAGCTGGACTATTACTGAGCTTTTAATCAAGTCTCAGTTTTGAGCATTCTTGCTCAAAATTGCCTTCAAGATAATGTTTAACTCTCTGTCCATTAACAATGAACCTTTTGTTAGATTCATTATCCTGAAGCTCTACGTATCCATATGGTGATACACTTGTAATTACATATGGACCTCTCCACCGGGATTTTAATTTCCCAGGGAATAATTTGAGCCTAGAATTGAATAACAGAACTTTCTGCCCTGGCTCAAAGACTCTGGATGACAATTTCTTATCATGCCATCTTTTTGCTTTCTCTTTGTAAATTTTTGCATTCTCGAAAGCATTGAGTCTAAATTCCTCTAGCTCATTTAGTTGGAGCAATCGTTTTTCTCCAGCTAACTTGGCATCAAGGTTTAGGAATCTGGTTGCCCAGTAGGCCTTGTGTTCCAGTTCCACTGGCAAGTGACATGCCTTTCCATACACAAGCTGGTATGGAGAGGTCCCTATGGGGGTCTTGAATGCTGTTCTGTATGCCCACAGAGCATCATCCAAGCTTCTTGCCCAATCCTTTCTACGGTTAATTACAGTCCGTTCCAGGATTCTTTTAAGTTCTCTATTTGAGACTTCAGCTTGCCCATTAGTTTGTGGGTGATATGGAGTAGCCACCCTGTGGTTGACTCCATAACGTACCAGAGCAGAATAAAGCTGTTTATTACAGAAATGAGTGCCCCCATCACTGATTAACACTCTAGGGACACCAAATCTGCTGAAGATATGTTTCTGGAGGAACTTTAACACTGTTTTAGTGTCATTAGTGGGTGTTGCAATAGCCTCCACCCATTTGGATACATAATCCACTGCCACCAGAATATAGGTGTTTGAGTATGATGGTGGGAAAGGTCCCATGAAGTCAATGCCCCATACATCAAACAACTCAATCTCCAAGATTCCTTGTTGAGGCATGGCATAACTGTGAGGCAGGTTGCCTGATCTCTGGCAACTATCACAGTTAAGCACAAATGCTCGGGAATCTTTGTAGAGAGTGGGCCAGTAGAAGCCACTCTGGAGGACTCTTGTGGCTGTTCGTTCACTTCCAAAATGTCCTCCATACTGTGATCCATGGCAATGCCAAAGGATCTTCTGTGCTTCTTCTTTAGGCACACATCTACGGATTACTCCGTCTGCACATCTCTTAAAGAGATATGGTTCATCCCAAAGATAGTATTTTGCATCTGTGATTAATTTCTTTGATTGCACCTTACTGTACTCTTTGGGTATGAATCTCACTGCCTTGTAGTTTGCAATGTCTGCAAACCATGGCACTTCCTGGACGGCTAGTAATTGCTCATCCGGAAAGGTTTCAGAAATTTCAGTGAGAGGGAGGGACGCCCCTTCCACTGGTTCTATTCGGGACAGGTGGTCTGCTACTTGATTTTCTGTCCCTTTTCTGTCTCTTATTTCTATATCAAACTCTTGCAGAAGCAGCACCCATCTGATAAGTCTGGGTTTTGAATCCTGCTTTGTGAGTAGATATTTAAGAGCAGCATGATCAGTGTACACAATCACTTTTGATCCTACTAAGTAGGATCTAAATTTGTCAATTGCGTAAACCACTGCAAGTAGCTCTTTTTCTGTGGTTGTGTAATTCTTCTGTGCATCATTTAGCACACGGCTGGCATAGTAAATGACATGCAGAAGCTTGTCATGCCTTTGTCCCAACACTGCACCAATGGCATGGTCACTGGCATCACACATTAGTTCAAATGGTAGTGTCCAATCTGGTGCAGAGATGATTGGTGCTGTAACCAATTTAGCCTTCAGAGTTTCAAATGCCTGCAGACACTCTTCATTAAAGATGAATGGCGTGTCTGCAGCTAGCAGGTTGCTCAGAGGTTTGGCGATTTTTGAAAAATCCTTTATAAACCTCCTATAGAACCCTGCATGTCCCAGAAAGCTTCTGATTGCCTTAACATTAGCAGGTGGTGGTAATTTTTCAATTACTTCCACCTTAGCTTGGTCCACCTCTATTCCCTTGTTCGAAATTTTGTGCCCAAGGACAATTCCTTCAGTCACCATAAAGTGACATTTTTCCCAGTTTAAAACCAGGTTAGTCTCTTGGCATCTTTTCAGAACAAGTGCTAAATGGTCAAGGCAGGAGCTGAATGAGTCTCCAAATACTGAAAAGTCATCCATGAAGACTTCCAGAAATTTTTCCACCATATCAGAGAAAATAGAGAGCATGCACCTTTGAAAAGTTGCAGGTGCATTGCACAGGCCAAATGGCATCCTTCTGTATGCAAATACTCCAGATGGACATGTGAAGGCCGTTTTCTCCTGATCCTGGGGATCTACTGCAATTTGATTATAACCTGAATATCCATCCAGAAAGCAGTAGTATTCATGACCTGCTAGTCTTTCTAGCATCTGGTCTATGAATGGTAAAGGAAAATGATCCTTTCTGGTGGCTGTATTGAGCCTTCTGTAATCAATGCACATACGCCACCCTGTAACTGTCCTTGTAGGAACCAGTTCATTTTTTTCATTATGAACCACTGTCATGCCACCCTTCTTAGGGACAACTTGAACAGGGCTCACCCAGGGGCTGTCTGATATAGGATAAATAATCCCAGCCTCTAGTAATTTAGTGACCTCGTTTTGCACCACTTCTTTCATAGCTGGGTTCAGCCGCCTTTGTGGTTGAACCACTGGCTTGGCGTCATCCTCCAACAAGATTTTGTGCATGCATCTGGCTGGGCTAATGCCCTTAAGATCACTAATGGACCACCCAAGAGCTGTCTTGTGCGTCCTTAGCACTTGAATTAGTGCTTCCTCTTCCTGTGGCTCTAAGGTAGAGCTTATAATTACAGGAAAGGTTTCACCTTCTCCCAGAAATGCATATTTCAGGGATGGTGGCAATGGTTTGAGCTCGGGTTTTGGAGGTTTCTCCTCTTCTTGAGGAATTTTCAGAGGTTCTATTATCTTTTCTGATTCCTCCAAATCAGGCTGAACATCTTTAAAGATTTCCTCTAGCTCTGATTCGAGACTCTCAGCCATATTGACCTCTCTTACCAGAGAATCAATAAGATCAACACTCATGCAGTCATTTGGGGTGTCTGGATGTTGCATGGCTTTAACAACATTCAACTTGAACTCCTCCTCATTGACTCTCAAGGTTACTTCCCCTTTTTGGACATCAATGAGGGTTCGGCCAGTTGCTAGGAAAGGTCTTCCTAGAATGAGAGTTGCACTCTTGTGCTCCTCCATTTCCAGCACCACAAAGTCAGTAGGAAAGGCAAATGGCCCAACCTTGACAATCATGTCTTCAATCACGCCTGATGGGTATTTAATGGAGCCATCAGCAAGTTGAAGACATATCCTGGTTGGTTTAATTTCTTCAGCTAAACCAAGCTTCCTGATAGTAGATGCAGGTATTAGGTTGATACTTGCCCCAAGATCACATAAAGCTTGCTTGGTACAAACACCTTCTAATGTGCATGGTATCATAAAGCTCCCAGGGTCTTTAAGCTTCTCAGGTAAGCTTTTCAGAATGACTGCGCTGCATTCTTCAGTGAGGTAAACTTTTTCAGTTTCCCTCCAATCCTTCTTATGACTTAAGATCTCTTTCATGAACTTAGCATAAGAGGGTATTTGCTCAAGTGCTTCTGCAAACGGGATCTTTATTTCAAGAGTCCTGAGATAGTCTGCAAAGTGGGCAAATTGCTTATCCTGTTCCGCTTGGCGGAGTTTTTGAGGATAAGGCATTTTGGTTTTGTATTCCTCAACCTTAGTTGCTGCAGTTTTATTACCTACAGAAGTGGGTTGGGAAGCCTTTTTAGAAAGGTCAGCACTTGTATGTGACTGATTCCCCACTGGCATTTGAATGCTAGTGGTGGGAGCTGGAGTGGCGTCAAACGCCACTTCCTTGTTTGTTACTGGCGTTTGAACGCCAGAACCATGCTCCTTTTGGGCGTTCAACGCCAGATCCATGCTTGTTTCTGGCGTTGAACGCCAGGAATAAGCATGGTTTGGGCGTTCAGCGCCAGCTTTATCCCTTTCTGGGCTCTGCTTGTCCTCAGAGGGATTTTTAGTAGCCATTTGTTCATTTCCTGTCTTCTTGCTACTTTGAAGTGAGGTATTTAATGTTTTCCCACTTCTTAATTGAACTGCTTGGCATTCTTCTGTTATTTGCTTTGACAGTTGCTTTTCTGTCTGCTTTAATTGTACTTCCATGTTCCTGTTAGCCATTCTTGTTTCCTGTAATATTTCCTTGAATTCGGCTAGCTGCTGAGTTAGAAAATCTAATTGCTGATTGAATTCATTAGCCTGATCCATCGGATTGAGTTCTGCAGTTACTGTTTTAGCTTCTTCTTTCATGGAAGATTCACTGTTTAGATACAGATGCTGATTTCTGGCAACTGTATCAATAAGCTCTTGAGCTTCTTCAATTGTTTTTCTCATGTGTATAGATCCACCAGCTGAGTGGTCTAGAGAAATCTGAGCTTTTTCTGTAAGCCCATAGTAAAAGATGTCTAATTGCACCCATTCTGAAAACATTTCAGAGGGGCATTTTCTTAGCATCTCTCTGTATCTCTCCCATGCATCATAAAGGAATTCATTATCTCCTTGTTTGAAGCCTTGGATGCTTAGCCTTAGCTGTGTCATCCGTTTGGGAGGGAAATAGTGATTCAGGAATTTTTCTGACAGCTGTTTCCATGTTTTTATGCTGTTCTTAGGCTGGTTATTTAACCACCTCTTAGCTTGATCTTTTACAGCAAATGGAAACAGTAGTAATCTGTAGACATCCTGATCCACTTCTTTATCATGTACTGTATCAGCAATTTGCAGAAATTGTGCTAGAAATTCTGTAGGTTCTTCATGTGGAAGACCAGAATACTGGCAGTTTTACTGCACCATGATAATGAGCTGAGGATTCAGCTCAAAGCTACTCACTCCAATGGAGGGTATACAGATACTACTCCCATATGAAGCAGTAGTGGGGTTCGCATATGACCCCAGAGTCCTCTTGGACTGTTCACTCATACTTACTTCCATAATGGAATACAAGTTGAGAATTTATAGTTTGGAATGTAGCAATGAAATAAATAAAAATGGAATAAATAAAAGAAAGTGGAAATATTTTGAAATTGAAAATTGAATTTTTATAAAAGATTTTCGAAAAGAAAATTGTTCAAAATTAGTTAGAAAAATAAAAATTTTTGAATTTTGAATTTTATGATGAAAGAGAAAAACACACAAAAGACACAAGACTTAAAATTTTTAGATCTAATGCTCCTTATTTTCGAAAATTTTTGGAGGGAAAACACCAAGGAACACCAAACTTAAAAATTTTAAGATCAAGACACAAGAAAAACTCAAGAACACCTTGAAGATTCACAAGAACACCAAGAACACAAGGAAGAACACCAAACTTAAAATTTTTAGAAAACTTTAATAAAATTTTCGAAAATTATAAAAATTAACAATAAAACACCAAACTTGGAGTTTGGCACAAGATTAAATCAAGAAAAATTATTTTTGAAAAAGATTTTCAAAAGTACTGGTGCTCCCTTATCAAGAATATAAGCCAATGCTTTAGCCAATTGGGAATAAATATGACACTTGATGCAGATGTTCTTGAAAAGAAACTATCCTATCAAAATTTAATGACTTTGTAACAATAAAAATAAAAATAAAAACAAAAATAAATTATTCCTAATCTAAGAAATAAAATAAGCCTTCAATTGTCCAAACTCAATAATCCCCGGCAACGGCGCCAAAAACTTGGTGGACGAAATTGTGATCTTTAATTAATGGCTCCTTGGCATGTGCCAAGGAGAACTAATTTAACTAACTGATTAGAGAAGCTCACAAATCCGTTCAACTGACCAGCAAGTGTACTGGGTCGTCCAAGTAATACCTTACGTGAGTAAGGGTCGAATCCACAGAGATTATTGGTTTGAAGCAATCAATATTTATTTTATTAATCTTAGTCAGGATATCAATAGGATTAATTGGATTAAAAGTGAAATTACTGAAATTGATAAAAGAGGGAACAATGTTACTTTGATTTGCAGCACTGAGAAATATGTTGGAGTTTTGGAGATGCTTTGTCCTCCGATTTCAACTCTTCCTTGAAATCCTCTTCTCACACGCAGGTTCCTTCCATGGCAAGCTCTATGTAGGGTGTCACCATTGTCAGTGGCTACTTCCCATCCTCGCAGTGAAAACTATGCTCACGCACTCTGTCACAGTACGGCTAATCACCGGTTGGTTCCCGCTCCTACTGGAATAGAATCACTCTTTTGCGTCTGTCACTAACGCCCAGCAGGTTAAAGTTTGAAGCACGTCACAGTCATTCAATCCCGGAATCCTACTCGGAATACCACAGACAAGGTTTAGACTTTCCGGATTCTCATGAATGCCGCCATCCATCTAGCTTATACCACGAAGATTCTGTTGGGGAATCTAAGAGATATTCATTCAGTCTGATGTAGAACGGAGGTGGTTGTCAGGCACACGTTCATGGATTGAGGAAGGTGATGAGTGTCACGGATCATCACCTTCTCCACAGTTAGGCGCGAATAAACATCTTAGATAAGAACAAGCGTGTTTGAATGGAAAACAAAGGAATTGTATTAAATCATCGAGACGCTGCAGAGCTCCTCACCCCCAACAATGGAGTTTAGAGACTCATGCCGTCACAAAGTATGTAATTCAGATCTGAGAATGTCATCCGGTACAAGATATGTCTGTAAAAGTTGTTTAAATAGTAAACTAGTAACCTAGGTTTACAGAAAATGAATAAACTAAGATAATTGGTGCAGAAATCCACTCCTGGGGCCCACTTGGTGTGTGCTGGGGCTGAGACTAAAGCTTTCCACGTGTAGAGGCCTTTCTTGGCGTCAAACTTCAGGTTATGACGTGTTTTGGGCGTTCAACTCCGGATAATGACATTTTTCTGGCGTTTAACTCCAGACAGCAGCATGAACTTGGCGTTTAACGCCAAGTTACGTCGTCTATCCTCGCGCAAAGTATGGACTATTATATATTGCTGGAAAGCCCTGGATGTCTACTTTCCAACGCCGTTGAGAGCGCGCCAATTGGACTCCTGTAGCTCCAGAAAATCCATTTCGAGTGCAGGGAGGTCAGGATCCAACAGCATCAGCAGTCCTTTTTCAGCCTAAGTCAGATTTTTGCTCAGCTCCCTCAATTTCAGCCAGAAAATACCTGAAATCACAGAAAAACACACAAACTCATAGTAAAGTCCAGAAATATGATTTTTGCCTAAAAACTAATATTATTTTACTAAAAACTAACTGAAACATGCTAAAATCTACATGAAATTACCCCCAAAAAGCGTATAAAATATCCGCTCATCAGCGGGCAGGGCAGCGTTTTGCGCTCCTGGCAGCACCATGGCCGCACCAAGGCCGCACCAACCTCATGCACCATGCACCAAATTTCTGCCCTGCCCTCCACAAGGGCAGGGCAGCCTCCTGGAGCAACATTTTGGGCCAAGAAAAATTCAATTAAAAATCCATTTTAATTCATTTCTTCACCAAATCAAAAGCCCATCCAAATCCCAAAATCCAAGAATAGAAAGTGTATAAATAGGAATTAGTTTGATGTAATTAGGACCTTTTTAGCTACCTTTGAACCCTCTTTTGAATTTTTACCTTTTGACTAGTCTTTGCACTTTCTTTGAGTTTTCTTGAGAGAATTGGCCGAGCACTAAGAGGATTAAGGGAGAATTGATTGATCTCCTTCCTCATTCTTACTTGGGCAATTCTACTCTCCTGTTTCTGAGTTTTGGGTGTGTGAAATTGAGGAAATTCTGTCTCAATTCCCATTCAAACTCTCTCCAATTTGATTTCTGCATAATTCAAGTTCAATTCTGTTCTTCTATTGCTTCTTCTTCAATTTTCTGCCAATTGCTTAGATAATTCAGATCTGGGAAGGAAATTGGGTTTTAGGCTCTGCTACCTAAGCCCTTGAGTCCTGAGATCAAAATTTACTTAGGTTCTTCTGTGAACCTCTGCTACATTTTATTTCCTTTCTGTTTGAATGCTTATTGCTTCTGATTTAATTGTTGCTCTCTTAATTGTTGCAATTTACTTCTTCTTTGTTTAGATTCTGCAATCCTAGTCCTCAATTCCCTTTTATATTCAAGCCATTTATCTTTCTTGCCATTTAAGCTACTGCAATTTAAGTTTCTTGCACTTTAAGTTTCAGTCATTTACTTTCTTGCTCTTTAAGATTCTGTAAATTTACAATTCTGTTCTTCAATTTACTGCACTTATCCCTTCCCCCTTTACATTCACTGTCATTTACTTCTTGTTGAACACAAATCACTCAACCAAAACTAGATTCGCTTGACTAAATCACCCACTAAACTAAAATTGCTCAATCCTTCAATCCCTGTGGGATCGACCTCACTCATGTGAGTTATTATTACTTGATGCGACCCGGTACACTTGCCGGTGAGTTTTGTGTTGGATCGTTTTCCACACATCATGTTTTTGGCGCCGTTGCCGGGGATTGAAATAGATTGACAATGATTAAGTGAAGTGGAGGTCTAGATTAAGCATTTTTTTCTTTTCTGTTATTCTAATTCTTACTAACACACTAACTGTTTGAGTTTTTGCTTAAACTAACTAAACCTTCATTCTAGCTATAGATTGAAGTTCCATTGTATTTCTGGGTCTGTGTGTTTATTGTTGTGTGTTTGTATGTCATGTATAGGAAGATCTTTCCCTATCATTTCTGAAATTGATCAAAGAACTCTTCGGAGAATAAGAAGAGCCGAAAGAGGGAAGAACATTGTTGGAGGAGAAGAATCTGAGGAGGAATTCCAAGACATGGAAGGAGATACCAATCAACTAGGAGAAGGAGCCAACAATAATCAACAACGGAGAAGAGTCTTGGCTTCATACACATTTGCTAATGCTAGGCATTGTGGGAGTAGCATTCTTCCTCCCAATGTCAATGCAAACAATTTTGAACTCAAGCCACAACTCATCACTCTGGTTCAAAACAATTGTTCTTTTGGAGGAGGGCCTTTGGAGGATCCAAATCAACATCTGTCCACTTTCTTGAGAATCTGCGACACGGTGAAAACCAATGGTGTACCTCCTGATAGCTACAAGTTGCTGCTCTTCCCATTCTCTCTCAGAGATAAAGCCACTCAATGGCTAGAGACCTTTCCAAAAGAAAGCATCAACACTTGGGATGACTTGGTGAGCAAGTTCCTTGCCAAATTCTATCCACCTCAAAGAATCTTAAGGCTGAAGACTGAGGTTCAAACATTCACTCAATTGGAGGCCGAGAACTTATATGAAGCATGGGAAAGATATAAGGCTCTATTGAGGAAGTGTCCACCAGAGATGTTCACTGAGTGGGACAAGTTACAAAACTTCTATGAGGGACTCACTCTTAAAGCTCAAGAAGCTCTTGATCACTCTGCCGGAGGCTCATTACAACTCATGAAGACCACAGAGGAAGCTCAAAACCTCATTGATATGGTGGCCAACAACCAATATTTCTTTGCTCGTCAAAGACAACGCCAACCATCACAGAGAAGAGGAGTAATGGAGTTGGAAGGAGTTGATTCAATCTTAGCTCAAAACAAGATGATGCAGCAGCAAATTCAACAACAATTTGAGCAAATGGCTAAGAGAATTGATGGCTTGCAAGTGGCGGCAGTGAGCACCTCAAGCCAACCTCCAACCACTTGGGTGCAAAGTGAAGAAACTCAAGAAGAGCAATAACAAGAGCAAGTCCAATACATGCACAACCAAAATCCTGGAACAAATGAAGTCTATGGTGATACTTACAATCCATCTTGGAAGAACCATCCCAACCTCAGATGGGGAGACAACCATAATCAAAACCAACAACCATGGCAAAGAAACACAGGCCAGAACAATTGGAAAAACACAAACCATAACCCCCAGCCAAACACTAACCAAAATGCATACAGAAAACCACAAAATAACTACCCAAATTCTAACCAATACCCACCAAATAACCACCCAACTAACCAAAACACTTATCTTCATCCATCAACACCCCAAAATCAGCCCATCTCACAAGACTCACAGAGAATCACCAATCTAGAGCTGCTCATGGAGAAACTAATGAAGAGCCAAGAATTGACCACCAAAAATCAAGAAGCCTCCATGAAGAACCTAGAGAGGCAGATTGGACAAATCTCTAAGAAGATTTCTGTTGAAAAACCATCAAGTTCACTACCTAGTGATACCATTCCCAACCCAAAGGAAGAATGCAAGGTCGTGCAACTAAGAAGTGGAAAAGTGTTAGTGGATGGCAACCAAGGAGCAACTAAGCAGAATGACACTGAGCCAACAAAGAATGATGAATCCATCAACAAGGACACAACAACCAAGAATGCTCCAGAAAAACTCATAGAGGAAGACAACAAGCCACAGAATCTGAAGAAAGGAAAGCAAATCATGGAAGAACCAACCCCAAGACAACATCAAGTGGAAAAGAGTTCAACACCACCACTACCTTATCCACAGAGATTTCACAAGGAAATAAAGGATAAGCACTTCCACAAATTTCTTGAGACTTTCAAGAAGTTGGAAATCAACATACCTTTGGCAGAGGCTTTGGAGCAAATGCCTCTGTATGCTAAGTTTCTAAAGGAGCTCATCAACAAGAAAAGAGATTGGAATGAGAAGGAAACAGTGATGCTTAGTGAGGAATGTAGTGCCGTGCTCCAAAAGGGAATCCCACCAAAACTCAAGGATCCAGGGAGTTTTGTAGTGTCATGCACTATAGGCAATTTATCCTTGGACAAAGCTCTTTGTGATCTTGGAGCTAGTATCAACTTAATGCCCTTGTCCATGATGAAAAAGCTTGCCATAGAAGAACTCAAACCCACCAAGATGTCACTAGTCATGGCAGACAGATCAATCAAGATACCAAATGGAATTGTGGAAAATCTGCTAGTAAAGGTTGGAGAGTTTATCTTCCCTGCAGACTTTGTAATCCTAGATACTGATGAGGAAGGAAACAATTCAATCAACTTAGGCAGACCATTTCTAGCAACTGCAAGAGCCATTATTGATGTGGAAAAAGGAGAAATGATTTTCAGAGTACACAATGAGCAAATGATCATCAATGTCTTTAAGTCAATGCAACACCCCCCAGAGAAGGAAGATCATTTGAGGGTGGACATGATAGAGAGCCTGGTGGAAGAAATATTAGAATCGATCAACATGAGCAAGAAGAAGACAATCAAGAAACAATAGAGGAGCATGTGGCTGAGGCTTTCATAAACAAAGAAGTGGAACCAAGCAAGAAAGAAGAGGGGCAAAAGCAAGAACTGAAGCCATTACCTTCTCATCTCAAATATGCATTTCTTGGGACTTCAGAAAGCTTCCCGATGATCATCAATTCGTCCTTGACAAAGAAAGAAGAAGGAGAGCTTCTTGATGTTCTCAGAGCCCACAAGGATGCCTTAGGATGGACCATTGATGACTTGAAAGGCATCAGCCCTACAGTATGCATGCATAAGATTCTTTTGGAAGACAATTCCAAAGCAGTAATTCAACCTCAGAGAAGATTAAACCCTGCAATGAAGGAAGTTGTCCAGAAGGAAGTGATGAAGTTATGGAATGCAGGAATCATATATCCTATTTCCGATAGCTCATGGATAAGCCCAGTCCAAGTGGTACCAAAGAAAGGAGGGATGACAGTCATTATTAATGAGAAGAATGAACTCATTCCCACCAGAACGGTGACAGGGTGGAGGATGTGCATTGACTATAGAAGGTTGAATGATGCCACACGCAAAGATCACTTCCCACTTCCTTTCATTGATCAAATGCTTGAAATGTTGGCTGGCCATGCTTATTATTGTTTCTTGGATGGCTATTCTGGGTATAATCAGATAGTGGTGGATCCAAAAGACCAAGAAAAGACTTCATTCACATGCCCAGTTGGAGTTTTTGCCTATAGAAGAATGCCATTCGGATTGTGCAATGCCCCAGCCACTTTTCAAAGGTCTATGCTCTCCATTTTCTTAGATATGGTTGAAAAATTTTTAGAGGTTTTCATGGATGACTTTTCTGTTTTTGGTGACACTTTCAATACTTGCTTAAACCATCTAACTCTTGTCTTGAAACGGTGCCAAGAAACTAATTTGGTTTTGAACTGGGAGAAGTGCCATTTCATGGTACCTGAGGGGATTGTTCTTGGTCATAAAGTTTCAAGAAGAGGAATAGAGGTTGACAAGGCAAAAGTTGAAATAATAGAAAAACTCCCTCCACCAACTAATGTGAAATCTGTTAGAAATTTCTTGGGGCATGCAGGATTTTATAGAAGGTTTATCAAAGATTTTTCTAAAATAGCCAAACCTTTGTGTAACCTTTTGATGATTGATCAACCTTTTGTTTTTGATAAGAATTGCCAGCATGCTTTTGAAACTTTAAAACATAAACTCATAACAGCACCAATTATCACACCCCCTGATTGGGACTTACCATTTGAACTCATGTGTGATGCAAGTGAAATTGCAATTGGTGCTGTACTTGGGCAGAAGAAGGGAAACTTGCATAATGTCATATATTATGCAAGCAAAGTATTGAATGAAACTCAAAAAAATTACACTACAACAGAGAAGGAATTGCTAGCTGTAGTCTATGCATTTGATAAGTTTAGATCATATTTGATAGGATCTAAAATTGTGGTTTATACTGATCATGCTGCTCTCAAGTATTTGATGTCAAAGCAGGATGCTAAACCAAGACTTATCAGATGGATTCTACTCTTACAAGAATTTGACATTGAGGTAAGGGACAGGAAAGGCACTGAAAATCTAGTTGCTGACCATTTGTCAAGGTTGCCACCAGAAACAATTCAAACGGCCTCATCACCTGTGAATGAAAGCTTCCCAGATGAGCATCTCATGCAAATTCAACAAACACCATGGTTCGCTGATATAGCAAACTACAAAGTAGGGAGAAAGATACCACAAGAATTCACTAAGCAACAAGTGAGGAAACTAATCAATGAAGCAAAGAAGTTCTTGTGGGATGAACCCTATCTGTTCAGAAGGTGCTCTGATGGAATAATCAGGAGATGTATTCCTGAAAGTGAAACAAAAGATATATTATGGCATTGCCATGGCTCAGCTTATGGTGGACACTTTGGTCCAGAAAGAACAGCAGCAAAGGTATTACAAAGTGGTTTCTATTGGCCAACCATCTTCAAAGATGCCAGGGAATTTGTCCACCAATGTAATGAATTCCAAAGAGCAGGAGGACTAACAAAAAGGAATGAGATGCCACAGAACTTCATTTTGGAAGTAGAATTGTTTGATCTATGGGGCATTGATTTCATGGGACCCTTTCCTCCTTCTTATTCATTTAGATATATCTTGGTAGCAGTGGAATATGTTTCAAAATGGGTGGAAGCCATAGCCACAACTACCTGTGATGCACAAATTGTCCTTCAATTCCTAAAGAAGCACATCTTTACTAGATATGGAGTGCCCAAGAGTCTCATCAGTGATGGTGGTGGCCATTTTTGCAATAGACAAATGGAGAAACTTCTCCACAAATATGGAGTTATTCATAAGGTAGCCACACCATATCATCCCCAAACTAATGGGCAAGCAGAATTAGCAAACAGGGAACTAAAGAAGATCCTAGAAAAAACAGTTGGTAGCACAAGAAAGGATTGGGCTAGGAAGTTGGAAGATGCACTTTGGGCATACAGAACAGCTTTTAAAACTCCTATTGGGAAGTCCCCTTTTCAACTGTTATATGCCAAATCTTGTCATCTCCCTGTAGAGCTTGAGCACAAAGCCTTTTGGGCCACTAAACTTCTCAATTTGGATTCTGAAGCAGCCGGAGAGAAAAGATTGTTGCAGCTGAATGAGCTAGATGAGTTTAGGCTAGAAGCCTATGAAAACACCAAGATATACAAGGAGAAAGCTAAGAGATGGCATGACAGGAAGATTTTGAAGAAAGAATTCAAACCTGGACAACGAGTACTCCTGTATAATTCACGGCTCAAGATATTCCCTGGCAAGCTTAAGTCTAAATGGACTGGTCCATACTTGGTGACTAAGGTTTTTCCTTATGGGAGTATTGAATTGCTAGATGAAGCAACAAAGAGCCAGTTTACATCAAATGGTCATAGAGCAAAACTGTATCTAGGGGGGCAATGGAACAAAGAAAAGGAGGTCCAGAACCTAAATCCCTCTTGAAGCAACAATGGAAGATGTCAAGCTAATGACAATAAAAGAGCGCTTGTTGGGAGGCAACCCAACCTGAGGTAGTTCCTTTTCATAGCTTTTTCAATAAGAATGTTGAGTAATTGGTGTGGATTGCAAGGAGCTAAGTTTGGTATTGCACACCAAAACAATTTGAGGGAGAATGAAAACTTCTAAGTTTGGTGTTCCACCAAAAATATCATTTGAAAACACATTCTCACCTCTTGCATGATTCCAGCTCCAAGCAATCAACCACATTATTCAACTGTTGAATTTTTTTCTAGCTTTTATTAACCTTTAGCAAGGATACATGGTTCCAAATATGGTTAACTTGTTGCATCTGAGGTAGTGGCAAACAATTAAGTTTGGTGTCCCTACACCAAAAATCAATCCTGGAGCCACACTCAGTTTATACACACTAACCATATAATTAAGGGCTTGAGAAGCAAGCAACTTTGAGGACTATGCAGGACATGAACCAACAATTGAAGACAATGTGCATTTTAACTCAAAGAGAACACAACAGAAGGAAGAATCAAAGGGCTGCAACTTCAAAGGTTGTATCTGAACTTTAATCTTTGCTGCTATGTGTTGTTTCAAACATGGGAACCATTGTTTGTCTTGCTAAAGTGTTTATCTAGTTGCAAGTGAAATTGTTTGCTAAAAATGCTAAATCTGCACAATGCTTGTATCCATCACTTAGCTTGAAAATTGTTTTGTTTCCCATATGCCTAAATAAAAGAGTTTGGTTTGAATTGAAAAGTGAAATATCCAATGTTGCATGAGTATGAATGGAAGTTGGTGGTGGTATATGTGTTTGATTAAATGCATGACTCATGAAAAAATTGTTGCATAATATCATTCTCATTCAATTGTGAGTTAGCTTGCTATTATAAAAACACTTATCAATAATGAAACAACCTTGGTAACAAAAACAGAAAGAAAAAGAGAAAGAAAAAGCCAAAATGGCAAGAAAAACAAAGAATAAAAGTTGGACACCAATGGCTTGAACCTTAGGACAAATGCCTGTGGTGTTCTTGTACTGAGATCTGCTTGGATGAGTAAATTCTAAGGGGTATTTTGAAACCCGGTCACTTAGATCAACTGATTTGGGATGGCCAATTGAAAATCCACAATAAAGAGCAACTTCGATACAGAACATTTAGTTATCCAAAGAGATGCTGGGCATCAATGATCCTAGGAAGAATTAGTGAGCCAAGTGTCTGTGGTGGAAAGATGTTGAGCAAAAAGAGAAAAAAATAAAGCCAAAGGCTATGCTGCAACATTTAACACCCAACCTCTAACAGAATAATAAGCTTATTAAAGCTTTGTAAGCCAAGAAAAGTTAGCAAGGGAGTGAATCAAAAAGTGAGTCTTATAACAGCAAGTTTAGCAAACCTTTGATGCAAAATGTATATTATGTAACAAGAATAATAACTTGAGTTGTCATTGTCTGCATAAATGCCCCATAGATCAAGTTCTGCTATCTGCATAATAAGGATAAGTGTTCTTTTCTTATTCATTCCATTTACTCTTAGTTTTGATGCTTGCTTGGGGACAAGCACTTTCCTCCTCAAAAGTTGAGCAAGCTTAGAGTAGAAGTTCAGACCTTCAGAAAAAAGATGGTGAGTCCCTCTATGAAGCTTGGGAAAGATACAAGCAACTGACCAAAAAGTGTCCTTCTGACATGCTTTCAGAATGGACCACATTAGATATATTCTATAATGTTCTGTCTGAATTTTCCAAGATGTCACTGGACCACTCTGTAGGTGGATCCATTCAACTAAAGAAAATGCCTGCAGAAGCTCAGGAACTTATTGAAATGGTTGCAAATAACCAGTTTATGTATACATCTGAGAGGAATCCTATGAGTAATGGAACGCCTCAAAAGAGAGGAGTTCTTGAAATTGACGCTCTGAATGCCATGCTGGCTCAGAACAAAATATTGACCCAACAAGTCAATATGATCTCTCAGAGTCTGAATGGATTGCAAAATGCATCCAACAGTACTAAAGAAGCATCTTCTGAAGAAGAAGCTTATAATCCTGAGAACCCTGCAATGGCAGAAGTGAATTACATGGTTAAAGCCTTTGGAAACACCTATAATCCTTCATGGAAAAATCATCCAAATTTTTCATGGAAGGATCACAGAATCAAGGCTTCAATAATATCAATGGTGGAAGAAATAGGTTTAGCAATAGCAAACCTTTCCCATCATCATCTCAGCAACAGACAGAGCATTCTGAGCAGAATCCTTCTAACTTAGCAAACATAGTCTCTGATCTATGTAAGGCCACTCTTAGTTTCATGATTGAAACAAGATCCTCCATTAGAAATTTGGAGGCACAAGTGGGCCAGCTGAGTAAAAGGGTTACTAAAACTCCTCCTAGCACTCTCCGAAGCAATACAGAAGAGAATCCCAAAGGAGAATGCAAGGCCATTGATATAATCAACATGGCTGAGACCTTAGAGGAGGAGGAGGACATGAATCCCAATGAGGAAGACCTCAGGGTATGTCCAATGGTCAGTACGGAATACCCTAATGAGGAACCAAAGGAATCTGAGGCTCATACAGAGACCATAGAGATTCCCTTGGATCTCTTTTTACCATTCATGAGCTCTGATGACTATTCATCTTCTGAAGAGGATGAAGACATTGTTGAAGGGCAAGTTGCCCAATATTTAGGAGCAATCATGAAGCTGAATGCCAAGCTGTTTGGTAATGAGACTTGGGAGGAAGAGCCTCCCTTGCTCACCAATGAACTGAATACATTAGTTCAGCAAAATTTACCTCAAAAGAAACAGGATCCTTGTAAATTCTTAATACCCTGTACCATAGGCACCATGACCTTTGAAAAAGCTCTGTGTGACCTGGGGTCAGGGATAAACATGATGCCACTCTCTGTAATGGAGAGACTGGGAATCTCTGAGGTACAGGCTACCAAATTCTCATTGGAGATGGCAGATAAATCTATGAAAAAGGCTTATGGATTAGTAGAGAACGTGCTAGTAAAGGTTGAAGGCCTTTACTTCCTTGCTGATTTCATAATCCTAGACACTAGGAGGGATGAGGATGAATCCATCATCCATGGAAGACCCTTCGTAGCCACAGCAAGAGTTGTGATTGATGTTGACAGAGAAGAGTTGATCCTTCATGTGAATGAAGAATGCCTTGTAGTAAAGGCTCAAGGTTTTCCATCTGTAACCATGGAGAGTAAGCATGAAGAACTTCTCCCAATGCAGAGTCAAACAGAGCCCCCACATTTAATCTCTAAGTTTGGTGTTGGGAGGCCACAGCCAAACTCTAAGTTTGGTGTTGAGAGATCTCAACCATACTCTGATCATCTGTGAGGCTCCATGAGAGCTTTGTCAAGCTATTGACATTAAAGAAGTGCTTATTGGGAGGCAACCCAATTTTATTTTAATTTTATCTATATTATTTCATTTTCTTTTAGGCTGATGATCATGTGAAGTCACAAAGACAATTACAAAAATAAAGGAAAAAAAAAACAGCATTGAAAACAGCACACCTTGGAGGAAGGACTTACTGGCGTTTAAACACCAGTAAGGGTAGCAAAATGGGCGTTTAAACGCCCAATCTGGCACCTTTCTGGGCATTTAAATGCCAGAATAGGCGACCAGACCGGTGTTTAAATGCCAAAATAGGGCAACAAACTGGCGTTTGGATGCCAGAACAGCAAGGAAAGCTGGCGTTTAAACGCCAGAACAGGGCAGCAAATTGGCGTTTAAAAGCCAGAATTGCACTCTAAGGCGTTTTAAACGCCTAATTAGGGCATGGATGAGAATTTCTTGACCCCTTAGGATCCGTAGACCCCAGAGGATCCCCACCAATCTCAACTCACTCTCTCCTCTTCACACCTTTCTACAACACTCTTCCCCAAATACCCTTCACCAATCACCTCCATATCTCTTTCCCAAATACCCTTCACCAATCACTTCCTTAACTCTTCCCAAAAAACCCCCACCCACCTTCAAAATTCAAAACCATTTACCTCCCAAACCTACCCAAACCTTTCGGCCACTCTCCTCCTTTTCCCTTTAAATACCCTCTTCACTCCCTCATTTTCACACATCACAACCACCTTCTTCTTCCCTTGGCCCCCTATACACCCTCCATCTCCTCCATTTTCTTCTTCTTCTACATCTTTCTTTCTTCTTTTGCTCGAAGACGAGCAAATATTTTAAGTTTGGTGTGGCAAAAGCATTGCTTTTTGTTTTTCCATAACCATTTATGGCACCTAAGGCCAGAGAAGCCTCTAGAAAGAGGAAAGGAAAGGTAACTGCCTCCACCTCTGAGTCATGGAAGATGGAGAGATTCATCTCAAAGGTCCATCAAGACCACTTCTATGAAGTTGTGGCCAAGAAGAAGTTAATCCCTGAGGTCCCTTTTAGACTCAAAAAGGGTGAATATTCAGAGATTTGACAAGAAATATGAAGAAGAGGTTGGGAAGTTCTTGCCAACCCCATTCAACAAGTCGAAATCTTAATGGTTCAAGAGTTCTATGCAAATGCATAGATCACAAGGAACCATGATCAAGGTATGAACCCAAACCCAAAGAATTAGCTTACAATGGTTCGGGGGAAATACTTAGATTTCAGTTCGGAAAATGTGAGGCTAGCGTTCAACTTGCCAATGATGGAAGAAAACGCACGCCCCTACACCAGAAGGGTCAACTTTGATCAAAGGTTGGACCAAGTCCTCATGGACATATGTGTAGAAGGAGCTCAATGGAAAAGAGACTCAAGAGGCAACTCGGTTCAATTGATAATACCGGATCTTAAGCCTGTGGCTAGAGGATGGCTGGAGTTCATCCAACGCTCTATCATCCCCACTAGCAACCGATCTGAGGTAACTGTGGATCGGGCCATCGTGATCCATAGTATCATGATTGGAGAGAAAGTAGAAGTTCATGAAATCATACCTCTAGAACTCTACAAGGTGGCCGACAAGTCCTCACCTTTGGCAGGATTAGCCTTTCCTTATCTCATATGTCACCTTTGCTATTCAGCTGGGATTGTCATAGAGGGAGACACCCTCATTGAAGAGGATAAGCCCATCATTAAGAAGAGGATGGAGTAAACTAGAGAGCCCATTCATGGCACTCAACAAGAGCATGAGAAATTCCCTCATCAAGAAATCCCTAAGATGCCTCATGGGATGCAATTTCCTCCACACAATTATTGGGAGCAACTCAACACTTATTTGGGAAGCTTGAGTTACAACATAGACCAATTAAGGATGGAACACCAAGAACAGTCCATCATTCTCCATGAGATTAGAGAAGATCAAAGAGCTATGAGGGAGGAGCAACAAAGGTAAGGAAGAGACATAGAGGAGCTCAAGAGCACCATTGGTTCTTCAAGAGGAGGAAGACGCCACCCTCACTAAGGTGGACTCATTCCTTAATCTTCTTTTCTATTTATTTTTCTGTTTTTGACTTTATGCTGTAGGTTCTATCTATGTTTGTGTCTTCACTACATGATCATTAGTGTCTAGTGTCTATGCCTTAAAGATATGAATAAATTCCATGAATCATTCACCTCTCTTAAATGAAAAATGTGATTAATTACAAAAGAACAAGAAGTACTTAGATTTCAAATTTTATCTTGAAACTAGTTTAATTATTTTGATGTGGTGACAATACTTTTTGTTCTCTGAATGAATGCTTAAACAGTGCATATTTTTGATCATGTTGTTTATGAATATTAAAGTTTTTGGCTCTTGAAAGAATGATGAAAAAAGAGAAATGTTATTGATAATCTGAAAAATCATGAAATTGATTCTTGAAACAAGAAAAAGCAGAAAAAAAAAGAAAAAGAAAAAAAGAGAAAGAAAGAAAAAGAAAAGGCAAGTAGAAAAAGCCAATAGCCCTTCAAACCAAAAGGCAAGGGTAAAAAGGATCCAAGGCTTTGAGCATTAATGGATAGGAGGGTGATGAGCGGATAATTTATACGCTTTTTGGCATTGTTTTTAGGTAGTTTTTAGTAGGTTCTAGCTACTTTTTAGTATGTTTTTATTAGTTTTCATGCAAAATTCATATTTCTGGACTTTACTATGAGTTTGTGTGAATTTTTGTGATTTTAGGTATTATCTGGCTAAAATTGAGGGATTTGAGCAAAAATCTTATTCAGGCTGAAAAAGGACTGCTGATGTTGTTGGATTCTGACCTCTCTGCACTCGTAATTAATTTTTTGGAGCTACAGGAGCTCAATTGGCGCGTTCTCAATTGGGTTGGAAAGTAGACATCCAGGGCTTTCCAGCAATATATAATAGTCCATACATTGCTCGAAGATAAATGACATAAACTGGCGTTTAACACCACTTCCATGTTGTATTCTGGCGTTGAACGCCAGAAACAGGTTGCAAGTTGGAGTTAAACACCAGAAATAGGTTACAACCTGACGTTTAACTCCAGAAACAGCCCAGGCACGTGAGAAGCTTAAGTCTCAGTCCCAGCACACACCAAGTGGGCCCCATAAGTGGATTTCTGCACTATCTATCTTAGTTTACTCATTTTTTGTAAACCCAGGTTACTAGTTTAGTATTTAAACAACTTTTAGAGATTTATTCTGTACCTCGTGACATTTTAGATCTGAACTTTGTATTCTCTGACGGCATGAGTCTCTAAACTCCATTGTTGGGGGTGAGGAGCTCTGCTGTGTCTCGATGAATTAATGCAATTATTTCTGTTTTCCATTCAAACACGCTTGTTTCTATCTAACATACTGATTCGTACTTAACCGAGATGAATGAGATGATCCGTGACACTCATCAACATTCTCAGCCCATGAATGTGTGCCTGACAACCACCTCCATTCTACATTAGATTGAATGAGTATCTCTTAGATTCCTTAATCAGAATCTTCGTGGTATAAGCTAGAATCCATTGGCAGCATTCTTGAGAATCTGAAAAGTCTAAACCTTGTCTGGGATTTTCCGAGTAGGATTCAGGGATTGAATGACTGTGATGAGCTTCAAACTCATGAGTGGTGGGCATAGTGACAGACGCAAAAGAATCACTGGATTCTATTTCGACATGATCGAGAACCGACAGATGATTAGTCGTGCTGTGACAGAGCATTTGAACCATTTTCACTGAGAGGATGGGAAGTAGCCATTGACAATGGTGACACCCTACATACAGCTTGCCATAGGAGGAACCTTGCGCGCGTGAAGAAGAAGACAGGGAAAAAGCAGAGATTCAGAAGACAAAGCATCTCCAAAACTCCAACATATTCTCCATTACTGCATAATAAGTATTATTTAATCCATGCTCTCTTATTCATTTGCAAGTCAATTGATAACTATAATTGGTATCCTGACTAAGAATAATAAGATAACCATAGCTTGCTTCAAGCCAACAATCTCCGTGGGATTCGACCCTTACTCACGTAAGGTATTACTTGGATGACCCAGTGCACTTGCTGGTTAGTTGTGTGGAATTACATAGTGTGAGTGTAATTTTCATGCACCAGAGGGCCCAAGGAAATAAACTCCAGGCCTAAGCAGCTAAATCAAGCTGTCACTAACCATGTGCTTGTGTCATGAAGGTCCAAGTGAAAAGCTTGAGACTGAGTGGTTAAAGTCGTGATCCAAAGCAAAAAGAGTGTGCTTAAGAACTCTGGACACCTCTAACTGGGGACTTTAGCAAAGCTGAGTCACAATCTGAAAAGGTTCACCTAGTTCTGTGCCTGTGGCATTTATATATCCGGTGGTAATACTGGAAAACAAAGTGCTTAGGGCCACAGCCAAGACTCATAAAGTAGCTGTGTTCAAGAATCAACATACTAAACTAGGAGAATCAATAACACTATCTGAATTCTGAGTTCCTATAGATGCCAATCATTCTAAACGTCAAAGGATAAAGTGAGATGCCAAAACTGTTCAGAAGCAAAAAGCTACTAGTCCCGCTCATCTACTAGTCTTGTTTTGTGTCTTGCATGTTTTCTTTGCATCAAAAATTTTTCAAAAATATGTTCTTGATGTTCATCATGATCTTCAAAGTGTTCTTGGTGTTCATCTTAACATTCATAGTGTTCTTGCATGCATCATTGGTTTTGATCCAAAATTTTCATGTTTTGGGTCATATTTGTGTTTTTCTCTCTCATTATTAAAAATTCAAAAATAAAAAAATATCTTTTCCTTTTTTCTCTCAAAATTTCGAAAATTTGGGTTGACTTAATCAAAAAATTTTTAAAATTAGTTAGTTCCTATAAGTCAAGTCAAATTTTCAAATTTAAAAAAAAAATCTTATCTTTTTAAAACTTTTTCAAAATTCAAATCTTTTTTTCATTTTTCTTTCATGATTTTCAAAAATTTTTCAAAAAATTATTTTCAAAATCTTTTCTTAATTTTATTTCAAAATTTTTGAAACTTAACTAACAAGTAATGTGATTGGTTCAAAAATTTGAAGTTTGCTACTTTCTTGTTAAGAAAGGTTCAATCTTTAAATTCTAGAATCTTATCTTTTAGTTTCTTGTTAGTTAAGTAATTAATTTTAATTTTAAAAATTAAATCTTTTCTAACCATATCTTTTCAATCATATCTTTTCATTTTATCTTTTATATCATATCTTTTTTTTCAAAATTTTATCCTTTTTCAAAAATTTGATTTTGAAATATCTTTTTAACTTCTTATCTTCTTATCTTTTCAAATTTGATTTTCAAATCTTTTTCAACTAACTATTTAACATTTTGTTTGTTTCTTATCTTTTTTCAAAACCACCTAACAACTTTTCTCTCTCTAATTTTCGAAAGTACTTCCATCCTTTTCAAAATTTTCTTAATTAATTAATTTGTTTTGAATTTTAACTTTAACTTTATCTCCCCTTTAATTTTCGAAAATCATTAACTCCTTTTCAAAATTTATTTTCGAAAATTTCTCCCTCTCTCATCTTATTCTATTTATTTATTCATTTACTAACACCTCTCTTCATCTCAAATCACTGCCTCTACTAGCACCTCTCTTCATTTACTATTCATTCTTCTTCACTCTTATTCCCTTTCTTCTTCAACTAACAATAAGGAACCTCTTTACTATAACATAGAGGATTCCTCTTCTTTTTCTATTCTCTTCTCTTTCATATGAGTAGGAACAAGGAAAAAGGCATTCTTGTTGAAGCTGATCCGGAACCTGAAAGGACTTTGAAGAGGAAACTAAGAGAAGCTAAATTACAACAATCCAGAGACAACCTTACTGAAATTTTTGAACAAGAAAAGGAGATGGCAGCCAAACCCAACAACAATAATGCAAGAAGGATTCTTGGTGATTATACTGCACCTACGTCCAAGTTTGATGGAAGAAGCATCTCAATTCCTGCCATAGGTGCAAACAATTTTGAGCTGAAACCTCAATTAGTTGCTCTAATGCAACAAAACTGCAAGTTTCATGGACTTCCATCCAAAGATCCCTACCAGTTTTTAACTGAGTTCTTGCAGATCTGTGAGACTGTTAAGACTAATGGAGTAGATCCTGAAGTCTACAGGCTCATGCTTTTCTCTTTCGCTGTAAGAGACAGAGCTAGAGCATGGTTGGACTCTCAACCTAAAGATAGCCTGGACTCCTGGGATAAGCTGGTCACGGCCTTCATGGCTAAGTTCTTTCCTCCTCAAAAGCTGAGCAAGCTTAGAGTGGATGTTCAGACCTTCAAAAAAAATGGTGAATGCCTCTATGAAGCTTGGGAAAGATACAAGCAGATGACCAAAAGATGTTCTTCTGACATATTTTCAGAATGGACCATGATAGATATATTCTATTATGGTCTGTCTGAGTTCTCTAAAATGTCACTGGACCATTCTACAGGTGGATCCATCCACCTAAAGAAAATGCCTGCAAAGGCTCAAGAACTTATTGACATGGTTGCAAATAACCTGTTCATGTACAATTCTGAGAGGAATTTCGTGAATAATGGGATGCCTCAAAGGAAGGGAGTTCTTGAAATTGATGCTCTGAAAGCCATATTGGCTCAGAACAAAATGTTGGCTCAGTAAGTCAACATGATTTCTCAAAGTCTGAATGGATGGCAAAATGCATCTAACAGTACTAAAGAGGCATCTTCTGAAGAAAAAGCTTATTATCCTGAGAACCCTGCAATGACAGAGGTAAATTACATGGGTGAACCTTATGGAAACACCTATATTTCATCATGGAGAAATCATCCAAATTTCTCATGGAAGGGTCAACAAAAGCCTCAACAAGACTTTAATAATGGTGGAAGAAATAGGCTCAGCAATATCAAGCCTTATCCGTCATCTTCTCAGCAACAGACAGAGAATTATGAACAGAGTACCTATAACTTAGCAAATTTAGTCTCTGATCTGTCTAAGGCCACTTTAAGTTTCATAAGTGAAACAAGGTCCTCCATCAGAAATCTGGAGGCACAAGCAGGCCAGCTGAGTAAGAAAATCACTGAAACTCCTCCTAGTACTCTCCCAAGCAATACTGAAGAGAATCCAAAAAGAGAGTGCAAGGCCATTAATATAATCAACATGGCCAAACCTAGAGAGGAAAGAGAGGACGTGAATCCCAATGAGGAATACCTCATGGGACGTCTCTCAAGCAAGAAGGAGTTCCTTATTGAGGACTTAAAGGAATCTGAAGGTCATATAGATACCATAGAGATCCCATTAAACCTCCTTCTGCCATTCATAAGCTCTGAAAACTATTCTTCCTCTGAAGAGGATGAAGATGTAACTGGAGAGCAAGTTGCTCAATATTTAGGAGCTATCATGAAGCTGAATACCAAGTTATTTGGTAATGAGACTTGGGAAGGTGAACCTCCCTTGCTCATCAGTGAACTAGATACATGGGTTCAGCAAACTTTACCTCAAAAAAGACAAGATCCTGGAAAATTCGTAATACCCTGCACCATAGGCACCATAATCATTGAAAAAGCTCTATGTGACCTGGGGACAAGCATAAATCTTATGCCACTCTCTATAATGGAGAAGCTGAGGATCATTGAGGTACAACCTGCCATATTTTCATTGCAAATGGCAGACAAGTCAGTAAGACAAGCTTATGGATTGGTAGAGGACGTGTTGGTAAAGGTTGAAGGCCTTTACATCCCTACTAATTTCATAATCTTAGACACTAGGAAGGAGGAGGATGAATGCATCATCCTTGGAAGACCTTTCCTAGCCACAGCAGGAGCTGTGATAGATGTTAACAGAGGAGAATTAGTCCTTCAATTGAATAGGGACTACCTTATGTTTAAGGCTCAAGGGTCTTCTTCTTTAACAATGGAGAGGAAGCATGAAAAGCTTCTCTCAATACAAAGTCAAACAAAGCCCTCACAATCAAACTCTAAGTTTGGTGTTGAGATGCCACAGCCAAACTCTAAGTTTGGTGTTGAATCCCCGCATCCAAACTCTAAGTTTGGTGTTGGGACTATACAACATTGACCTGATTACCTGTGTGGCTCCATGAGAGCCCAATGTCAAGCTATTGACATTAAAGAAGCGCTTATTGGGAAGCAACCCAATTTTTATTTATCTAATTTTCTTTTTCTTTTTTTATGTTTTATTAGGTTCATGATAATGTGGAGTCATGAAAAAAAAAACTAAAATTAAAAACAGAATAAAAAACTGCAGAAGAAAAATCCCACCCTGGAGGAAGGACTTATTGGCGTTCAAACGCCAGTATGGAGCATCTGGCTGGCATTCAACGCCAGAACAGAGCATGGATCTGGCGTGAATGCCAGAAACATGCAGCAATCTGGCGTTTAAACGCCAGGATTGCACACTGAGGAAAGCTGGCGTTCGACGCCAGAAACATGCTGCAGATGGGCGTTGAACACCCAAAACAAGCTTAGAGCTGGCGTTTAACGGCAGAAACAAGCACCAATCTGGTGTTAAACGCCAGGATTGCATGCAGAGGGCATTTTACACACCTCATTGGTGCAGGGATGTAAATCCTTGACATCTCAGGATCTGTGGACCCCACAGGATCCCCACATACCTCAACTCACCTTCTCTCTTCTTCACCACTCACATCCTTCCTTAACACCAAAACCTACTCTACATGGCCGAAACACAAACATCTCTCCCTCTCCCCCATATCTTCTTCTCCTTCTTCTATTCTTTCTTCTTTTGCTAGAGGGCGAGCAGCATTCTAAGTTTGGTGTGGTAAAAGCATAACTTTTTTTCTTTTCCATAACCATTGATGGCACCTAAGGCTAGAGAAACCTTTAAAAAAAAGAAAAGAAAGAGAAGAGAAAAGGGAAGACAAAAGCTTCCACCTCTGAGTCATGGGAGATAGAGAGATTCATCTCAAGGATCTATAGCTCAGTAATAGAGCATTTGACTGCACATCAAGAAAGCATGAGGAATTCCCTCATCAAGAAATCCCTGAGATACCTCAGGGGATACATTTTCCTCCACACAATTATTGGGAGCAACTAAGGATAGGAGCACGAAAATCACTAGGGATCATGCAACAAAGGCAAGGAAGAGACATAGAGGAACTCAAAGCACCATTGGTCCTTCAAGAAGGCGCCACCATCATTGAGGTGGACTCATTCCTTGTTCTTATTTTTTTTTGCTTTTTCGATTTTATGATATATGTTTATGTTTGTGTCTTTATTACATGATCATTAGTAATTAATAACTATGTCTTAAAGCTATGAATAATTCCATGAATCCTTCACCTCTCTTAAATGAAAAATGTTTTTAATTCAAAAGAATAAGAAGTACATGAATTTCGAAATTATCCTTGAATTTAGTTTAGTTATATTGATGTGGTGACAATACTTTTTATTTTCTGAATGAATGCTTGAACAGTGCATAATTTTGATCTTGTTGTTTATGAATGTTAAAATTGTTGGCTCTTGAAAGAATGATGAACAAAGAAAATGTTATTGACAATCTGAAAAATCATGAAAATTAATTCTTGAAGCAAGAAAAAGCAGTGAAAAAGCAAAAGCTTGCAAAAAAAAAGGGCGAAAAAAATTAGAAAGAAAAACAAAAAGCAAATAGAAAAAGCCAATAGCCCTTAAAAACCAAAAGGCAAGGGTAAAAAGGATCCAAGGCTTTGAGCATCAATGGATAGGAGGGCCCAAGGAAATAAAATCCAGGCCTAAGCGGCTAAATCAAGCTGTCCCTAACCATGTGCTTGTGGCATGCAGGTCCAAGTGAAAAGCTTGAGACTGAGTGCTTAAAGTCGTGATCCAATGCAAAAAAGGGTGTGCTTAAGAGCTCTGGACACCTCTAACTGGGGACGTTAGCAAAGCTGAGTCACAATTTGAAAAGGTTCACCCAGTCATGTGTCTGTGGCATTTATGTATCCGGTGGTAATACTGGAAAATAAAGTGCTTAGGGCCACGGCCAAGACCCATAAAAGTAGCTGTGTTCAAGCATCAACAAACTTACCTAGGAGAATCAATAACACCATCTGAAATTCTAAGTTCCTAGAGATGCCAATCATTCTAAACTTCAAAGGAAAAAGTGAGATGCCAAAACTGTTCAGAGGCAAAAAGGTACAAGTCCCGCTCATCTAATTAGGATTAATATTCATTGATATTCTGGAATTTATAGTATATTCTCTTCTTTTTATCCTAATTGATTTTCAGTTGCTTGGGGACAAGCAACAATTTAAGTTTGGTGTTGTGATGAGCGGATAATTTATACGCTTTTTGGCATTGTTTTTAGATAGTTTTTAGTATAATCTAGCTACTTTTAGGGATGTTTTCATTAGTTTTATGTTAAATTCATATTTCTGGACTTTACTGTGAGTTTGTGTATTTTTCTGTGATTTCAGGTAATTTCTGGCTGAAATTGAGGGACCTGAGCAAAACTCTTATAAGGAGGCTGACAAAGGACTGCTGATGTTGTTGGAATCTGACCTCCCTGCACTCAAAATGGATTTTCTAGAGCTACAGAACTTCAAATGGTGCGCTCTCAACGGCGTTGGAAGGTAGACATCTAGAGCTTTCCAGAAATATATAATAGTTCATACTTTATTCGTGACTATATGACGTAAACTGGCGCTCAACGCTAGTTCCATGCTGCATTTTGGAGTCAAACGCCAGAAACACGTCACGAACCAGAGTTGAATGCCAAAAACATGTTACAACTTGCCGTTCAACTCCAAAAGAAGCCTCTTCACGTGTAAAGCTCAAGCTCAGCCCAAGCACAGACCAAGTGGGCCCCGGAAGTAGATTTTTGCATCAATTACTTACTTCTGTAAACCCTAGTAGCTTGTCTAGTATAAATAGGACGTTTTACTATTGTATTAGACATCTTTGGTCTCGTTTTTATTCCATTATTCATCTTAGGAGACTATTGATCATTCATGGGGGCTGGCCATTCGGCCATGCCTAAACCTTCATCACTTATGTATTTTCAATGGTGGAGTTTCTACACACCATAGATTAAGGGTGTGGAGCTCTGTTGTACCTCAAGTTTTAATGCAATTACTACTATTTTCTATTCAATTCAGCTATTCGTGTCCTAAGATATTCGTTGCACTTCAACATGATGAATGTGATGATCCGTGACACTCATCATCATTCTCACCTATGAACGCGTGACTGACAACCACTTCCGTTCTACTTTAGACTGGGCGTATATCTCTTGGATTCCTTAATCAGAATCTTCCTGGTATAAGCTAGATTGATGGCGGCACTCATGAGAATCTGGAAAGTCTAAACCTTGTCTGTGGTATTCCGAGTAGGATTCAGGAATTGAATGACTGTGACGAGCTTCAAACTCGCGATTGTTGGGAGTGATGACAAACGCAAAAGAATCAAGGGATTCTATTCCAACATGATCGAGAACCGACAGATAATTAGCCGTGCCGTGATAGAGCATTTGGACCTTTTTCACTGAGAGGATGGGATGTAGCCATTGACAACGGTGATGCCCTACATACAGCTTGCCATGGAAAGGAATAAGAAGGATTGAAGGAAGGCAGTAGGAAAGCAGAGATCCAACAAGGACAAGCATTTCCATACACTTATCTGAAATTCGCACCATTGAATTACATGAGTAACTCTATCTTTATTTTCTGTTTATTTATTATTATTATTCGAAAACTCCATAACATTTACTATCCGCCTAACTGAGATTTACAAGATGACTATAGCTTGCTTCATACCAACAATCTCCGTGGGATCGACCCTTACTCATGTAAGGTATTACTTGGACGACCCAGTGCACTTGCTGGTTAGTTGTGCGGAGTTGTGACTAAGTGTGATTTAGGTTTGACAGCGCTACCAAGTTTTTGGCACCATTGTTGATGATCACAATTTCGTGCACCATAAATCCTACTCCTACATGATCGAGAACCAACAGCTGATTAGCCATGCGTGAAACCATAGATGACCTTTTTCACTGAGAGGACAGGAGGTAGCCATTGACGCCAGTGAAACCCAACATACAGCTTGCCATGGAAGAGAGTAAAAAGGATTGGATGAAGGCAGTAGGAAAGTAGAGATTCAACAGGAACAAAGCATCTCCATACGCTTATCTGAAATTCCTACCAATGAATTACATAAGTATCTCTATCTTTATTTTATGTTTATTTATCTTTCAACTATCGAAACTCCATAACCATTTGAATTCGCCTGACTGAGATTTACAAGATGACCATAGCTTGCTTCAAGCCGACAATCTTCGTGGGATCGACCCTTACTCACGTAAGGTTTATTACAATTGTGTGTACCAAGTTGTTGGCGCCATTTAGATCACAATTTCGTGCACCAAGAATCATATCTTTTAATTTCTTGTTAGTGAAGTCATCAAATTTTAAAAATTAAATCTTTTTTAAAAAATTGTTTTTCAATCATATCTTTTCAAACATATCTTTTTCAATCAAATCTTTTTCAAATCATATCTTTTTCAAATTTTGATTTCAAAAATATTTTCTAACTTCTTATCTTTTTAAAATTTGATTTTCAAATCTTTTCACTAATTCTCATCTTTTTCAAAACCACCTAACTATCTTTCTCTCTAATTTTCGAAAATCACTAACCACTTTTTCAAAAATCTTCTTAATTAACCAATTATTTTAATTTTGATATTCGAATTTCTTTTCTCTCCTATCTCTTTCTATTTAATCACTAACACTCCTCCTCTTTTAATAATTCGGACCCATTCTCTCTCTATAAGTTTGAATTCTTCTTTATCTACCTAATCCTTCTATTATTCTTTTCTTCTGACACATTAAGAAATCTCTATACTGTGACTTTCTTTGTTTTCTCCTCTTTCATAGAGTAGGAACAAAGATAAAGGCATTCTTGTTGAAGCTGATCCTGAACCTGAAAGGACTCTGAAGAGGAAGCTAAGAGAAGCTAAAGCACAACTCTCTAGAGAGGACCTGACAGAAATATTCGAAAAAGAAGATGACATGGCTGCCAAAAATAACAACAATGCCAACAATGCAAGGAAGGTGCTTGGTGACTTTACTGCACCTACTCCCAACTTCTATGGGAGAAGCATCTCTATCCCTGCCATTGGAGCAAACAACTTTGAGCTTAAGCCTCAATTAGTTTCTCTGATGCAATAGAATTGCAAGTTTCATGGACTTCCATTGGAAGATCCTCATCAGTTCTTGGCAGAATTTTTGCAAATCTGTGACACTATTAAGACCAATGGAGTTGATCCCGAGGTCTACAGACTCATGCTTTTTCCTTTTGCCGTAAGAGACAGAGCTAGTATATGGTTGAACTCACAACCTAGAGACAGCCTGAACGCTTGGGAAAAGCTAGTCAATGCCTTCTTAGCTAAATTTTTTCCACCTGAAAAGATGAGTAAGCTTAGAGTGGAAGTTCAAACCTTCAAATAGAAGGAAGGTGAATCCCTCTATGAAGCTTGGGAAAGATACAAGCAATTAATCAGAAGGTGTCCTTCTGACATGCCCTCAGAATGGAGCATCATAGGTATCTTCTATGATGGTCTGTCTGAGTTATCCAAGATGTCATTGGACCATTCTGCAGGTGGATCTATTCATCTGAAGAAAATACCCGAAGAAGCTCAAGAACTTATTGAAATGGTTGCAAGTAACCAGTTCATGTACACTTCTGAAAGAAATCCTGTGAATAATGGGACAACCCAGAAGAAAGGAGTTATTGAGATTGATACTCTGAATGCCATATTGGCTCAGAACAAATTATTGACTCAGCAAGTCAATATAATTTCTTAGAATCTGACTGGATTGCAAGCTACATCTGGCAGTGCTAAAGAAGCCTCCTCTGAAGGAAAAGCTTATGACCCTGAGACTCCTGCAATGGAAGAGGTGAATTACATGGGAGAACCCTATGGAAACACCTACAATTCTTCATGGAGAAATTACCCAAATTTCTCATTGAAGGATCAACAAAAGCCTCAACAAGCTTCAACAACAATAATGGTAGGAAAAACAGGTTTGGCAGTAGCAAACCTTTCCCATTATCTTCTCAACAACAGACAGAGAACTCTGAGTAGAATCATTCTGGCTTAGCAACCATAGTCTCTGATCTTTCTAAGACCACACTAAGTTTCATGAATGAAACAAGATCCTCCTTTAGAAATTTGGAGGCACAAGTGGGTCAGCTAAGTAAGAAGGTTACTGAAACTCCTCCTAGCACTCTCCTAAGCAATACAGATGAAAATCCCAAGAGAGAGTGCAAGGCCATAACCATGACCAACATGACCGAACCTGGAGAGAGTGAGGAGGACATGAGAAAAACCTCATGGGATGTCCTCTGAACGAAAAGGAGTTCCCCTTTGAGGAACCAAGGGAATTTGAGGCTCATACAGAGACCATAGAGATTCCATTGAACGTACTTCTACCATTCATGAGCTCTGATGAGAATTCTACTTCTGAAGAGGATGAAGTTACTACTGAAGAGCAAGTTGCCCAGTATCTAGGAGCAATCATGAAGGTGAATGCAAAATTATTTGGGAATGAGACTTGGGAGGATGAACCTCCATTGCTCATTAAAGAACTAAATGCCTTGGCTCAGTTAATGATACCTCAAAATAAACTGGACCCTGGAAGGTTCTTAATACCTTGCACTATTGGCACTATGACCTTTGAGAAGGCTCTGTGTGACCTGGGGTCAAGTGTAAACCTCATGCTACTCTCTGTAATGGAGAAACTAGGGATCTTTGAGGTACAAGCTGCAAGAATCTCAATAGAGATGGCAGACAAATCAAAGAAATAGGCTTATAGATTAGTAGAGGATGTTTTAGTGAAGGTTGAAGACCTTTACATTAGTGCTGACTTCATAATCCTAAACAGTGGGAAGGATGAGGATGAGGATGAATCCATCATCCTTGGAAGGACCTTCCTAGCCACAGTAAAAGCTGTGATTGATGTAGACAGAGGATAGTTAGTCCTTCAAGTGAATGAGGACTACCTTGTGTTTAAGGCTCAAGGATATCCTTTTGTACACATGGAGATGAAGCATGAAAAGCTTCTCTCAATACAGAGTCAAATCGAACCCCCACATTCAAACTCTAAGTTTGGTGTTGGGAGGCCCCAACCATGCTTTGAACATCTGTGAAGCTCCATGAGAACTCACTGTCAAGCTATTCACATTAAAGAAGCGCTTGTTGGGAGTCAACCCAATTTTTATTTTTCTAAGTCAAATTTCCATTGTTATTTTATGTTTTCTTTAGGTTGATGATCATGTGGAGTCACAAAACAACTACAAAAATCAAAGCATAACTTAAAAACAGCATTAAAAATAGCACATCCTGGAGGAGGAGTTTACTGGCGTTTAAATGCCAGTAAGAGTAGCAGAATGGGCGTTAAACGCCCAGTCTGGCACCATTCTGGGCGTTTAACGCCAGAAAATGGCACCAGCCTGACGTTTAACGCCAGAAAAGGGCACCAAGTTGGCGTTCAATGGTAGAAAGGGAAGAAAAGCTGGCGTAAACGCCAAAAATGGGCAGCAATCAAGCGTCTAACGCCAAGATTTGCACTCAGAGGGCATTTACACGCCAGAATGGTGCAGGGATGAGAAATCCTTGGTACCTCACGATCTGGGGACCCTATATGATCCCCACCTACATCAACTCACTATCTCTCTTCTTTACATATTCCAATAACACCCTTCTCTAAATACCCTTCACCAATCACCTCCAACCACTCTTCCCCAAAAACCTCACCTACCACAACATTGAAATTCACATCCTTTCCCTCCCAAACCCAACCCCTAATACATGAACCCTACCCCTCTCTTTACTCCTATATAAACCCCTCATCCCTCCTTCATTTTCACACAGCATAAACACTTCTTTCCCCACTTGGCCGAACCATTTAAATCTCTCCATCTCCTCTATTTTCTTATTCTTCTCCTCCCTTCTTTCTTTCTTTGCTCGAGGACGAGAAAACCTTTTAAGTTTGGTATGAAAAAAGCATTGCTTTTTGTGTTTCCATAACCATTTATGGCACCTAAGGCCGGAGAAACCTCTAGAAAGAGGAAAGGGAAGGCAAAAGCTTCCACCTCCGAGTCATGGGAGATGGAGAGATTCATCTCAAAGGTCCATCAAGACCATTTCTATGAAGTTGTGGCCAAGAAGAAGGTGATGCATTTTAAGATATCCCTCATCAAGAAATTCCTGAGATGCCTCAAGGGATGCATTTTCCTCCACACAACTATTGGGAGTAACTCAATACATCTTTGGGAGATTTGAGTTCCAATATAGAGCAACTAAGGATGGAGCACCAAGAGCACTCCATTATTCTCCATAAAATTAGAGAGAATCAAATAGCCATGAGGGAAGAGCAACAAAGGCAAGGAAGAGACATAGAGGAGCTTAGGCATTCCATTGGATCTTCAAGAGGAAGAACTAGGCGCCATCACTAAGGTGGACCCGTTCTTTGATTTCCTTGTTCTTATTTTTCTGTTTTTCAATTTTTATGCTTTATGTGTTATCTATGTTTGTGTCTTCATTACATGATCATTAGTGTCTAGTGTCCATGTCTTAAAGCTATGAATAATTCCATGAATCATTCACCTCTCTTAAATGAAAAATGTGCCTAATTACAAAGAACAAGAAGTACTTGAATTTCAAATTTTATCTTGAAGTTAGTTCAATTATTTTGATGTGGTGGCAATACTTTTTGTTTTTCTGAATGAATGCTTGAACAGTGCATATTTTTGATAGCGAAGTTTATGAATGTTAAAATTGTTGGCTCTTGAAAGAATGATGAACAAAGAGAAATGTTATTGATAATTTCAAAAATCATGAAATTGATTCTTGAAGCAAGAAAAAGCAGTGAATAACAAAGCTTGCAAAAAAAATTGGCAAAAAAAATAAAGAAAAGAAAGAAAAAGAAAAAGCAAGCAGAAAAGGCCAATAGCCCCTTAAAGCAAAAGGCAACGGTAAAAGGGATCCAAGCCTTTGAGCATTAATGGCTAAATCAAGTTGTCCCTAGCCATGTGCTTGTGTCATGAAGGTCCAAGTGAAAAGTTTGAGACTGAGTGGTTGAAGTTGTGATCCAAAGCAAAAGAGTGTGCTTAAGAACTCTGGACACCTCTAACTGGGGACTTTAACAAAGCTGAGTCACAATTTGAAAAGGTTCACCCAGTTATGTGTCGGTGGTATTTATGTATCCGGTGGTAATACTGGAAAACAAAGTGTTTAGGGTCATGGCCAAGACTCATAAAGTAGCTGTGTTCAAGAATCAACATACTGAACTAGGAGAATCAATAACACTATCTAAAATTCTGAGTTCCTATAAATGCCAATCATTCTGAATTTCAAAGGATAAAGTGAGATGCGAAAACTGTTCAGAAGCAAAAAGCTACTAGCCCCGCTCATCTAATTGGGACTAAGTTTCAATGATATTGTGAGATTTATTGTATATTCTCTTCTTTTTATCCTATTTTGTTTTCAGTTGCTTGGGGACAAGCAACAATTTAAGTTTGGTGTTGTGTTGAGCGGATAATTTATACGTTTTTTGGCATTATTTTTAGGTAGTTTTGGTATAATTTAGTTAGTTTTTAGTATATTTTTATCAGTTTTTATGCAAAATTCACATTTCTGGACTTTACTATGAGTTTGTGTGTTTTTCTGTGATTTCAGGTATTTTCTAGCTGAAATTGAGGGACCTGAGCAAAAATCTGATTCAGAGGCTGAAAAAGGACTGTAGATGCTGTTGGATTCTGACCTCCCTGCACCCGAAATAGATTTTCTAGATCTACAGAAGCCCAATTGGCACTCTCTCAATTGTTTTCGAAAGTAGACATCTTGGGCTTTCCAGCAAGGTATAATAGTTCATACTTTGCCCGAGATTTGATGGCCCAAACTGACGTTCCAAGTCAGCATAAAAATTCTAGCGTAAAACGCCCAAACTGGCACCAGAATTGGAGTTAAATGCCCAAACTGGCACCAAAGCTGGCATTTAACTCCAAGAAAAGTCTATGCACGTGAAAGCTTCAATGCCCAAGCACACACCAAGTGGGCCCCAGAAGTGGATTTTTGCATCATTTACTTATTTCTGAAAACCTAGGTTACTAGTTCTCTATAAATAGAACCTTTTACTATTGTATTTTCATCTTTGGATCATCTTTTGATCTTTTGATCACTTTTGGGAGGCTGGCCATTCGGCCATGCCTAGACCTTGTTCTTATGTATTTTCAACGGTGGAGTTTCTACACACCATTGATTAAGGTGTGGAGCTCTTCTGTTCCTCATGAATCAATGCAATTACTACTGTTTTCTATTCAATTCAAGCTTATTCTTGTTCTAAGATATTCACTCATACTTCAACCTGGTGGATGTGATGATCCGTGACACTCATCATCATCCTCCCCTTATGAACGCGCGCCTGACAACCACCTTCATTCTATCTGCGAGAGCTTGAGTGTGTATCTCTTGGCCTCCTGGTTCATGATGCATGGTTGCCTCTCCTGACAACAGAGCTTCCATCCCGTGCTATCAGAGTTTTCGTGGTATAAGCTAGAATCACATGGGCAGCATTCTTGAGATCCAAAAAGTCTAAACCTTGTCTGTAGTATTCCGAGTAGGATCTGGGATGGGATGACTGTGACGAGCTTCAAACTCACGAGTGTTGGGCACAGTGATAGTGTGCAAAAGAATCAATGGATCTTATTCCGACATGATCGAGAACCAACAGATAATTAGCCATGCGGTAAACCGTAGAGGACCTTTTTTCACTGAGAGGATGGATGGTAGCCATTGACAACAGTGATCCACCTACATACAGCTTGCCATGGAAAGGAGTATGAATGACTGGATGAAGGAAATAGGAAAGCAGAGGCTCAGAGGGAAAAAAGCATCTTCATACGCTTATCTGAAATTCCCACCGATGAATTGCTTAAGTATTTCTATCCTATTTTATGTTCTATTTCATTATTTTAGTTATCAAAACCCCATAACCATTTGAATCCACCTGACTGAGACTTACAAGATGACCATAGCTTGCTTCAAGCTGACAATCTTTGTGGGATCGACCCTTACTCACGTAAGGTATTACTTGGACGACCCAGTGTTGCTGGTCAGCTGCACGAAGTTGTGTATCACGATTTCGTGTACCACAACCCTTATAAAGACCTCTTGATATGTGTATTTGTGCATCAAATTTCTATTGATTGGTAGAAGAAGAGCAAGCCTTAGAAAGCAAGATTAGTAGAGAACTGAGAGACTCGACCCTCAAACACTAGAGTGATTAGAGTGTATACACTTCTAGTAAGGGTTCGACGCTCAATTCTTTGTTCCTAGCTTTCATGAGCTTTCTTCTTGCAAGTTTACATGTACTTTATTTTGAGATTTAAATTAGTGGAATCCAATTATGTTTATTCATGGAGAATTTGTTTACTTTTAACTAAGTAGGTAGAAGCATTTCATCATGTAGTTGCATTCATATAGATAGGTTGCATTGCATGAGTCTCACCTTTTTCCCTTCACTCTTTTGGTTTCCTTGAGCTTAGCATGAGGACATGCTAATGGTTTAGTGTGGGGAGATTTGGTAGACCACTATTTTATGATATATTTTGGACTTAATTGAGTGGGTTTTGTCAACTATTCTCACACTTATTCATGTAAATTGCATGTTTTTCACTTCCTTCCTAATTTCGTGTTATGATTGAAAACATGCTTCCTAAGCCTTAAAATTGTTAACTTTTAATTCTCCTTTATTACCATTCGATGTCGTGATATGTTTGTTAAGTGTTTTCAGGTTTACAGGGCATGAATGGCTCAAAGGATGAAGATGAAGCATGTTAAAGTGGAAGGAACACAAGAAACTAAAGACCTGAGAAGCGAGGAGCGACGCACACGCATGGTCGAGGCGTGCGCGTGACTATGAGCGTCGTTCAGTGACACATACGTGTGGCCAGGTGCAAGGTTCAACGACGCATACGTGTGACAGAGCGTCACGTGCTACACTTAACAGAACTTGCTGGGGGAAATTTTTGGGCTGATTTGGACCCAGTTTCAAGCTCGAAAACACAGACTAGAGGTAGGGGTGGAGCTGAAACTGAACACACTTCAACTTTCACTTTAGTTTTTAGTTTTAGTTTAAATTCTAGAGAGAGAAACTACTACTTCTCCTAGGGTTCTTAGCATTCTTAGTTCATCTTTAAATTGGATCTCGAGAGAGCTGCTACTACCTTCTATTGGAGTTAATTTCCTTCTAGTTTTCTTTTCTAATTTCCTTATTACTCTTTTCTACTTGATTATTTTGCTTCATGTTTGGATCCTGTCACTCTTCAATTTAATTAATGCATTGAATTATTTTTATGTTTATTTTTATTGCTTGTTTGATCCTTGTTAATTAATTGTCAGTACCAATTTTGATTTTATTAATTTATTATAATTACCATGTCTTTTATTTACTCCTATTATATGTTTATGAAAATGGCATTCATGTTGATGAGTTAAAGTTCTCAACTTGGCTTAGGGGTTGATTAATTGGGATCCCTTGAGTTGTGATACTCAAGTATTGAACAGTAATAGGGGATTGCTGGCTAACTTAATTTTTACCAACTCTAGTCCTTCCCAATGAAGCAACTAGGACTTGTGAATTAGAGTTACTGATAGCCACTTGTCTTTCCTTCAATTGTTAGAGGATAACTAAGTGGAAGCAATGAACCTTTACTATCATACTTGGAAAAGACAACAAAGATAGAAACCCCAATTATCTCTCCTAACCAAGGCCTTTTATTTTAAATACATAACATCTCTTATTATTTGCTCATTGCTTTAATTTTTGGTTATTTATTTTTCCGTTCTTAATCTTAATAATATTCAGAAAAATCCTGACCAATAATTTACATCATTGTGTCAACTTTTTGAGAAAACGACCCGGGATTCTACTCCCGGTTATTTATTTTTATCAATTGTGACACAATTTAAATTGATAGTGGAATTCTCATCGGTTAAGACTACTCACAATGCAGTTTAGAAAAAATTCTTCTTAGGAATTCTTAACTGGCATTTTTCCACCCATTAGAGGCATAGCAGTGAATCCCTCAGCAGCTCGATGGGGTCCCTCTCTCTCACGGTTCTAATTCCCCGACAGCGACACGATAGCTCTTAGCGGCGCACAACAGCTCGACGGTGGTGTAGGTTCCATCTTTCGAGTGACCTACTTCTCTATCCTCATTGCTTCGACAGCAGCGGAGTTGCAGAAGCTCCACAGCGGCGACGATGACCTGTCAGCGACGACAACACGGATTCGACGATGATGGAAAAGTCATCGATAGTGGTGACGTGAGGACGGAGTGACCCGTGGCTCGACGGTTCCTCTTCTCTCAACATAATATCTCTATGTAGGCTCTCTCCTCTCAACGACACAGTGGCAGCAACGATGGCAGGAACGCCCAACGCTATGCGTATGTTTGTATTTGAGAAGTGAGAACGAGGGAGTTGAGTGTATGTGACTGCGTTAGTGAAGCTAAGAGTGAGTAAGGTGAGTCCATCTGTGTGTGTCTCATAAGGGTGGTGGCTCGGGAATGTTGGGGGTGTGTGTTATTAGAAATTAGGGGTTAGGATTTTTGAGGAGTGTTTAGTAAATTAGTATCTTGGGTAGTTTGGTAATTTTAATAAAATTAAGGATAATAGAGTAATTGAAAATCAATTTTAATCCGACACTAATATTTATAAAAATTACTATTAGACCATCAACTTACAAACTATTTTTGAATATATACTCTAATTCAATAATTAGAGATAATCAAGTTAATTTTTCTTTATTCATATAAAAGCTAAAAATCTAAATATTCGAAATTAAGCACATAAAATTCTCATTATTTTTTTATTACTAACGCTTTAAATTTTGAATATGAAAGTTGTCCAATTAATATAAAAATCTCAAAAAATATAACTTTGAGTAAATATAATAAATCATAAATAACATTATTTATTTTTCAAAAATCCGGGATTTCACATCCTACCCTACTTATAAAAATTTTCGCCTTCAAAAACTGATACAAAATAAAAGTGGTTCATATTAACTTCACTTTTGAACACATTAGAAAAAAAAGTAAAAAATTTGGCATATATATATATATATATATGTGTGTGTGTGTGTGTGTGTGTGTGATTCAAAGTAGAAGCTACAAGGTAGACTCGATGCAAAAGATTATATGATTCAAACATGTGATAGTAGGATAGTGTGGAAAAAGGTTACAAAACAGGCTGACGTTAAAATAATGTGATTAACGTTCGAACGTTGATCTTGTACCAACTTTAGAGTTTCAACATCCCAAATTTTAACCTGACGTATATTCACCATTCCAATATGTACTTTAACAAACAGATCATCCGTGAATTCTCAACCTCATCAAACACTTTGAAAACCCATTATTGTTAACAAACCTAACATCAACAAAACTCTTTCATGTGAAACAAGGCTCCATAATATCCTGTGACGTTGCATACTTATAAGCTTCACCTTCCGCATCCATAAAACGCGTACTAAAGAACTAACGCATTGCTTGCTATGCCTAAAGATTACACATGACATTAAAATAAATCTTGAGCTACTCGAAAAGATACCAAACTTAGGAGGAGAAAACAAAAATCACAGATAAGGTTCATCGAAATTCAAGAGAATAGTTCAAAACACAATCAATTAAGGAATAAATCAAATCAAATCTTTTTCAATAAATATTCGAAACAAGAACTTTAAAAAGATACCGAGGATACAATCAGGTAGAGATATACATAAGATGCAAGATATGAAGCAAGGAACCAAACCACATCTCAAGAAAAAAAGATATATTAAGAAATTTAAGCAGACATGTGTAGTTAAGATCAATGAGAATGCATATGAATAAAGAACAGGATTGGAAAATAATCAAACTACTTTCCAAGCAACAAATCTCAAACAAGAACTTCAAGGTAAACCAGGAAAGAACAAGGTATGTAACCGAGTAACTGTGTACGCACGAATGTACGCATGTGACTCATAAAGGAAAATGCTGGGGGTGATTTCTGAGTCCACCTAAGCCTAGATCCAACTCATTTCTGAACTATTTGAAGCCAAATTCAAGAAGAAACAAGGAGGGAGCAATTAGTGTAGTGTAGAAATATGTTTTAGGGTTTTTAGGTTAATTTTTTCTTTAATTTCAGATTTTAATTCTTGTTTTAGTGTAGTTCTCTTTACATTTTCATGCTCTAGTAGTTTAATTCTCTTATTTCTTCTTGTTAATTTCTCTTTTGAGCTACTCTTTAGTTTTATGAACTCTTGTTAATTCAATTTCATTTAATGCAATTTTATGTTTCATGTTATTGATGCTTGTTTGAGTTATTGTTGTTGATTTCTTACATTGGGTAGTTTTAGATTTTATATTTCTTGCAATTTATCATGCTTTTATTTTATGCCTTCTAAGTGTTTGATAAAATGCTTGGCTTAGGTTTAGAGTAGATTTTGAGCATTCTTGGCTTGGAAAGAGAAATTAGGCAATCTTGAGTCATTAATACCCAATTTGGATTGGTGATCTAAAGTTGTTAGTTGATCTTGTTTCCATTGATGCTACTTATGGATTGGGGTTAACTAGGCTTATTTATCTTTCTCTCAATAGGGAGAAAACGTAATAGGCTTAACTGAGTTAACTGTAGGTAATTATTGTATTATGATTAATGACTAGGATAGAAAAGGTTTCTTAGAGGTCTAGTAGGAAAACCTTTATCTATCCTTTTATGTTTCCGCTGTGTCTTTTCTCAATCTTTCTTATCATCTGGTATTAATTACAGGTCGTAGGTAAATTCTTATTTATCTACACGTTCCATGGGTCTTGTTTAGTCTCTTTGTTTTTTTTTTTTTACTTTCTAATTTCTACAAATTCACTTTAGAGTCCATAAAAAAAAACAAAGAAAAAGAGTCGCAAAAAATGACTAAGTATTACAATAGTGATGATGAAGGAATCTCATATGCGAAAAAGGGTTCTCGGTTGAAAATCCCTGATTTAAATGGAAGAATGATCTTAAAGCTTATTTCGGATGGGAAAGGAGGGTAGAGTCAATTTTTGCAAATTGCATCCTTTCAGAGGAAAAGAAGGTTCGATTGGTACAAGCCAATTTTTCAGATACTGCCCGTATATGGTGGACTGAATTAGGAGGATCTAGAAGACGGTATGGAAAGGTCCAATTTGCAACTGGGAGAGGATGAAGAAAATCATGAGGAACAAGTTTGTGCCATCATCATACAACATAAGGAATCGAGTTGTGTTACTATCATACCACAACGAATTTTTTATAAAATATTGTAAGTTACAACAAGGTTCACAATCAGTGATGGAGTACCACAAGGAGTTTTTATATTTGATGGAGAAGGCCAATATTAAACAGAGTCCTGAGGTCCTTATCGAACGATTTTTGTTTGGATTACGTGAAGACCTTGTAGATAAAGTACAACGCTACCGTTATGAGAACATGGAGAATTTGGTCAAAGTGGCCATCGACATGGAGTATATGCAACAATTTATAGCAACATGGCATTCTAAAGGAGCAAAATTTGAAGATCAGACAAAAGTCAAAGTTTCTGATTTCAAGAAGGATATTATAGATCGACAAAAGAAGAAGATTTCTTCTATGCCTATATTACATTCTTCTTCAAAGCCAGAGATGAAAGAATTTGTTGAGTATGCTGTAAAGAGTGATGTGAACTTGGAGGATCCAAAAGTGCAGAATTTCTCAAGTGGGTCCTTGGGATGTGAGGAATTTAAAAATCAAGAGAGAAAAGAAACAGAGAAAGATAAAAAGGGTTTGAGTGAAAAGAATCCATGTTTGATTGAAAGCGAGAGTTTTGAGAGAAAAGAGGTGAATAGTGAGCGAGAGGAGTCAATGAGTGAAAAAGAAACTGAGAGCAATATACACACTTGTGAGAGAGATCTAGAAAGTTCTAGCTTAGACAAGAGTGCGTTAGTATCATAGAATTCCACATATTCTTAAATTTCTCTTATTTCTAACCATGAAATTCCTGGTATTTTTCTGACAACTTTCCAAGCTTTTGCGAATTCACTGATCAATTATGGAGGCATTAATATGGATAAAAAAGAAGAAATACAACTAATTGCACACTGTGGATAAGATGGTGAAAGTATGGCTGGAAAGATTGAACTTGCACACATGAAAGATATAGCCACAATTCAGTGGGTAAAGAAGAGCCATCAAACTATGGTATTTGAACCCGAAGATTTGGTTTGGATTCATTGGAGGGAAGAAGAGTTTCTCATTCAAGATTCGAGGACGAATCTTTTTGAAGAGGGTGAGGATGATACGTGCTTCGGAGGGCATTTCGTAATTTTAGAGCTAAGGAGCAGAATGGTAATCTTGTCACATTCAAAGATTTGACTACTAGAAGAATTGTACCATGCCGGTCTTGGACATCAAGAAGACCAAGAGTCCGTCTAAAAAATAGTGGTGTTGAAATGGCGACAACTCATAAGGCCGATTGGGTTAAGGCAGGACAACAAGAAGTCAAATAAAGCTTTTCAAATTCAGTGGGAGGCATAATTTATTAGTAATTTTGAATTTATTAGGCCTTTATTTTAGTTCATTTTTCTGTTAGAGTTTGTTAGAAGATTTGATTTAGTTATGATTTATTTAGTAGTATTTTTAGGGATTTTAAATTTAAATCAAATATGATCTGATCTAATAAGTTCAAATCTGATTTAAATTAGTTATCTTATCTTTAGGAGAATTAAATTAAGTTATCTTATCTTATCTTTTAGTTAGTTTGTTAGGGGCCTATTTAAACACCTTTGGTGAGACAATTTACATAACTTTTGATGAATAAATTTTTCTTAGTGCTTTATGCACATTTTTTTGTGTGATTTAGAGGTGAGTGATTTGCTTCACTTGTTGCATGAAAAAGATTGAACGATCCAATACTAAGGTGATCTGCATGGTGGTTTCTTTCAGTTTTCATCCCTCTGATCTAGGTTGTCAAGAACAGGTTCTTTGAAGGTCTACTAGGGAAAACCCTTGCGGTGACCTAGGTTGCTAAAAACAAGTTTCTTAGAGAGGTCTAGTAGGAAAACCCTTCTAGTGACCTAGGTTGCTAAGAATAGGTTTCTTAGAGGTCTAGTAGGAAAACCTTTATCTATCCTTTTATGTTTTCGATGTGTCTTTTCTCCATCTTTCTTATCATCTGGTATCTGTTACAGGCTGTAGGTAAATTCTTATTTATCTACACATTCCATGGGTCTTGTTTAGTCACTTTATTTTTTTTTTTACTTTTTAATTTCTACAAATTCACTTTAGAGTCCACAAAAAAAAGAGTCGCAAAAAAATGAATAAGTATTACGATAGTGATGATGAAGGAATCTCATGCAAAAAAAATTCTCAATTGCGAATCCCTGTATTTAAAGGGAGGAATGATCCTGCAGTTTATTTCGAATAGGAAAGGAAGGAATAGTCGATTTTTGCAAATTACATCCTTTTAGGGGAAAATAAAGTTCGATTGATACAAGCCAATTATTCAGATGCTGCTCGAATATGGTTGACTGAATTAGGAAGATCTAGAAGATGGTATGAAAAAAGTCCAATTTGCTGCTTGGAGAAGATGAAGAAAATCATGAGGAACCAGTTTGTGCCATCATCATACCACATAAGGAATTGAGTTGTGCTACCATCATACAACAACGAAATTTTTTATAAAATTTTGTAAGTTACAACAAGGTTCACAATTAGTGATGGAGTACCACAAGGAGTTTTTATATTTGATGGAGAAGGCAATATTAAACTGAGTCTTGAGGTCTTTATGGAACGATTTTGGTTTGGATTACACGAACACCTTGTAGATAAAGTACAATGCTACCGTTACGAGACCATGGAGAATTCGATCAAAGTGGCAGTTGACATGGAGTATATGTAACAATTTATAGGAACTTGGCATTCCAAAGGAGCGAAATTTGAGGATCAAACAAAAGTTAAAGTTTCTGATTTCAAGAAGGATAGTATACATCAAAATAAGAAGAAGAATTCTTCTATGCCTATCTTTCATTCTTCTTCAAAGCCTGAGATGAAAGAATTTGTTGAGTATGCTGTAAAGGGTGATGTGTACTTGGAGGATCCAAAAGTACAGAATTTCTCAAGTGGGTCCTTAGGATGTGTGGAATTTAAAAATCAAGAGAGAAAAGAAATAGAGAAAGAGAGTAAGTGTTTGAGTGAAAAAAATCCATGTTTGATTGAAAGCGAGAGTTTTGAGAGAAAAGAGGAGAATAGTAAGCGAGATGAGTCAATGAGCGAAAAAGAAACTGAGAGAAATAAACACATTTGTGAGAGAGATCTAGAAAATTCTAGCTTAGACAAGAGTGCGTTAGTATCATTGAATTCTACAGATTCTTTAATTTCTCATATATCTAACCATGAAATTCCTGGTATTTTTCTGGCAGCTTTCCAAGGTTTTGCGAATTCACTGATCAATTATGGAGACATTAATATGGATAAAAAGGAAGAAAAATAACTAATTGCACACTTTGGATAAGATGGTAAAAGTATGACTGGAAAGATTGAACTTGCACACAAGAAAGACAGCCACAATTCAGTGGCTAAAGAAGAGCCATTAAATCATGGTATTTGAACCCGGAGATTTGGTTTAGATTCCTTGGACGGAAGAAGAGCTCCTCATTCAAGACTCGAGGATGAATCTTTTTGAAGAGGAAGAGGATGATACGTGCTCAGGAGGGCATTTTCATCATTTTAGAGCTAAGGAGCAGAATGGTAATCTCGTCACATTCAAAGATTTGACTACTAGAAGAATTGTACCATGTTAGTCTTGGACATCAAGAAGACCAAGAGTCCGTCTCAAAAACAGTAGTGTCGAAATTGCGACAACTCATAAGGCCCATTGGGTTATGGCAGGACAACAAGAAGCCCAATAAAGCTTTTCATATTCAATGGGAGGCATAATTTATTATTAATTTTGAATTTATTAGGCATTTATTTTAGTTTATTTTTCTGTTAATGTTTGTTAGAAGATTTGATTTATTTCTGATTTATTAAGTAGTATTTTAGGGATTTTAAATTTAAATCAAATCTGATCTAATCTAATAAGATCTGATTTAAATTAGTTATCATATTTTTAGGATTTTAAAAATTTAAATCAAATTTGATCTAATCCAATAAGATCAAATTTGATTTAAATTAGTTATCTTATCTTTAGGAGAATTAAATTAAGTTATCTTATATTATCTTTTAGTTAGTTTGCTAGGGGGCCTATTTAAAGAACTTTGGTGAGACAATTTACATAACTTTTGATGAATAAAATTTTCTTAGTGCTTTATGCACGTTTTTTTGGTGTGATTCAGTAAGGTGAGTGACTTGCTTCACTTGTTGCATGAAGAAGATTGAAGGATCAAACACTAAGGTGATCTGTGTGGTGGTTTCTTTTAGTTTTCATCCGTCTGGTCTAGGTTGTCAAGAACAGGTTCTTTGAAGGTCTAGTAGGGAAAACCATTGCGGTGACCTAGGTTGCTAAGAACAAGTTTCTTAGAGGTCTAGTAGGAAAACCATTCTAGTGACCTAGGTTGCTAAGAACATGTTTCTTAGAGGTCTAGCAGGAAAACCTTTATCTATCCTTTTATGTTTTAGCTGTGTCTTTTCTCCATCTTTCTTATCATCTGGTATCTGTTAATGGTCGTAGGAAAATTCTTATTTATCTACACATTCCATGGGTCTTGTTTAGTCTCTTTGTTTTTTTTTTACTTTTTAATTTCCACAAATTCACTTTAGAGTCCACAAAAAAAAACAAAAAAAGTCGCAAAAAAATGACTGAGTATTACAACAGTGATGATGAAGGTATCTCATATGCAAAAAAGGGTTCTTAGTTGCAAATGCCTGTATTTAAAGGGAGGAATTATCCTGAAGCTTATGTCGGATAGGAAAGAAAGGTAGAGTCGATTTTTGCAAATTGCATCTTTTGAGAGGAAAAGAAGGTTCGATTGGTACAAGCCAATTTTCAGATGTTGCCCGTATATGGTGGACTGAATTAGGAAGATCTAGAAGACGGTACAGAAAAAGTCCAATTTGCAGCTGAGAGAAGATTAAGAAAATCATGAGGAACCAGTTTGTGCCATCATCATACCACATAAGGAATCGAGTTGTGCTGCCATCATACAACAACGAATTTTTTTATAAAATTTTATAAGTTACAACGATGTTAACAATTAGTGATGGAGTACCACAAAGAGTTTTTATATTTGATGGACAAAGCCAAAATTAAACTGAGTCTTGAGGTCCTTACGGAACGATTTTTGTTTGGATTATGCAAAGACCTTGTAGATAAAGTACAACGCTACTATTACGAGACCATGGAGAATTTGGTCAAAGTGGCCATAGGCATGGAGTATATGCAATAATTTATAGCAACTTGGCATTCCAAAGGAGCAAAATTTAAGGATCAGACAAAAGTCAAAGTTTCTGATTTCAAGAAGGATAGTATAGATCAAAATAATAAGAAGAATTCTTCTATGCCTATCTTTCATTCTTCTTCAAGCCAGAGATGAAAGCATTTGTTGAGTATGCTGTAGAGGGTGATGTGTACTTGGAGGATCCAAAAGTGCAGAATTTCTCAAGGGGGTCCTTGGGATGCGAGGAATTTAAAAATCAAGAGAGAAAAAAAACAGAGAAAGTGAGTGAGTGTTTGAGTGAAAAGAATCCATGTTTGATTGAAAGCAAGAGTTTTGAGAGAAAAAAGGAGAATAGTGAGCGAGAGGAGTCAATAAACGAAAAAGAAACTGAGAGCAATAAACACACTTGTGAGAGAGATCTAGAAAATTCTAGCTTAGACAAAAGTGCGTTTGTATCATTGAATTCCACAGATTCTTTAATTTCTCATATATCTAACCATGAAATTCCTGGTATTTTTCTGACAACGTTCTAAGGTTTTGCGAATTCACTGATTAATTATGGAGGCATTAATATGGATGAAAAAGAAGAAAGACAACTAATTGCACACTTTGGATAAGATGGTGAAAGTATGGCTGGAAAGATTGAACTTGCACACTGATAAACCCCAATTTTGTGGTTTATCTTATGTTGAATTTGGTGGGTTTTATAAAGTTATCTCATATTTATTCAATGAAATAGCATGCTTTTGTGATTCTCCCTAATTTTGTGCTTAAGAATGAAAACATGCTTTTAAGGCCTTTAAATTGATAAATTTCATTCACTTTAATTACATTCGATGCCTTGATATGTTTGTTGAGTAATTTCAGGTTCATAAGGCAAGCATTGGATGGAAGAAGTGAACAGAAAATCATGCAAAGTGGAGAATTCATGAGAAAATGAGGATTTGCTAAATTGAAGGACACACGCATGCGTACGCGTGAGGAGGGGATTTGGCAGCGATGCGCACCCGTCAGCCATGCGCACGCGTGAGGAGGAATTTGCAAGGCAACGCACATGCGTTGACCACGCGCACACACGACGTTGATCACGTGACCTCATTAAAGGCAATATGCTGGGGGTGATTTCTAAGCTTTCCAGGCCGAAATCTAACACGTTTATGAGGCTATTTCATGCAGAATTGATGAGAGGACAAGGGGGGAGCAATTAGATTAGCTTAGGACCATGCTTTAGGTAGTTTCTAGAGAGAGAGGCTCCCTCCTCTCTCTAGAATTAGGTTAGATTTAGGTCAAACTTTCTTTGATTTAGGTTTTAATTCTTCTTTTTATCTTGTTTTCTTTACAATTTCTTGTTCCATTGTCTTGATTTTCCTATTTTTTCTTGTTAATTTCTCATTTTGGTCACTTTTATGCTCATGCACTCTTGTTAATTTTTATTTTATTTAATGCAATTTTGAGGTATTTCATGTTTAATGTTACTTTCTTTAGTTGTTACTGTTAATTTCTTGCATTGGGTAGTTGTAGATTTATTATTCTTGCACTTTTATGATGCTTTCCTTTTATGCCTTCCATGTGTTTGACAGAATACTTGGTTGGTGTTAGAGTAGATTTTTTTAGCATTCTTGGCTTGGAAAGAGAAATTAGGCCATCTTGAGTCATTAGTACCCAACTTATGTTGGTGATCTAGGGTTGTTAGTTAATATTGTTTCCATTGACTCTAATCTCTTGTTAATTCAATTAGTAAGTTGATTAGGACTTTTGGATTAATATTAACTAGTCTTGTTTGACTTTCTCCCTATGTTGAAGATAACATTGCACATTCTTCCGATGTTGGAGATGCTGAAATAGGATTAGCTCTTGATAATTATTGTAATATGATTAGTGACCAGGATAGAAATCCTAGATTCTTAATCCTTGCCATGAATGTCTCTCTTTAGTCTTTGCTTTCTTTAGTTGCTCGCTTTACTTTTGTTGCCTTTTTAATTTCTTGCACTTTTATCAACCCAACCCCCCATGAAACTCATAACCAATAATTGAGGACTCGATTGTGATTCCTAGGGAGAACGACCTGGGACTAATACTCTCGGTTTTCTTTATTGGGTTGGACTTGTGACAACCAAAATTAAACTTTGAATTAAGCTTTACTTGTTGGTTTGAAACTATACTTTCAACAAGGTTATTTCCTCTAACACTACAAGAAAAATACCCATTCAGGTACACTTGAAAAGTGTAGTCAAAAGTGAAAAAAAATGATGCCTTAGGCTACGGCTACGCTTTTGGGCTACGGCTACGCTTTTTGGAGTAATTCCTATTCGGGTGTTGCCTATTCTCAAAGGCTACACTTTTCTACACCATGGGCTACGCTTTTGGCATTTGGGAATAGGCTACGCTTTTCAAGTGATGCTGTCCAGAACCAAAGGCTACGATTTTCAGCTTTCATTCTTCCAGAATTGGCTACGCTTTTCAATGCTACTGCATCACCTGTAAAGCATAGCCACATTGTATACCATAGCTACTTTTTATAAGCATAGCCTTAGGTCCCTCTTTTTTTTGTATACTATAGCTACTGTATATAAGTGTAGCCTTAGGTCTCATTTTTTTTGTATACTATAGCTACTGTATATAAGTGTAGCCTTAGTCTCGTTTTTTTTATGCTATAGCTACTGTACATATAAGTCTAGCCTTAGGTCTTTTTTTCTGTATATATATATATATATATATATATATATATATATATATATATATATATATATATATATATATATATATATATATATATATATATATATATATATATATATCTAATAATTATTAATACAACAAAATAGTTAATATGATTACATGTATAAATGAGTTGAATATTACAAAATAAAAATAAATACATAATTATACTAAATAATTTCTTTATATAATAAAAATTGTCTCTAACCAAAATATATTTATAACATTGATCCAAAAGTACTAGAATGAAGTTAACTGTAAAAATTCATACAACTCAAACTAAAGTAAGCATAGCCATATCAAAACCATAATATCACTTAGCCAATAAAAGTATCTTCTAATAAAAATCATTAGTCAACCATACATGTAAAGATTCTAAATAGCACTCTATCTTAGCCAATAAACCACAATAATAGTCAGCTTAATCTTCATTGCTTAATCTTCATTGTTACCCTGCATAATTATATAGAAAAGTAGTTAAAAAATATTCATAATGACATTCATAATTATAAAAATTAAATGGAACATGTAGTCATAGTAAACCGAGAAAGCATATACTAAAAAAAATAACATGGTCACCGCAGAAGAGGTGAATTCAAGGAATTATGTATTATCTTGTTTCATTCAAACCATGAAAATCTATAGGTGTTTCTTTCTTCCATTTCCTTTAACACAATCCTAATATGTCCCTATTGCATTTTTCATGCACTAATTAACCAGACTTTCACACTTGAATTAGATATAGGGACAAATTCATATGTACCAAGTGCACAAAATCAAAAATACAACCACCAGAATTACACAAACAAATTTCAGCCATAGCAATACAACTTCAGTGTTAATAAAGCCAACAAACATTTTTAGCCATAGCAATGAATGTAAATGCAAGTAAAAAACTATGGAACAAAGAATAGATAAGGACATACCACATCTAAGTTCAGAAAATGTGTTAATCCATGGCCGCTATTCACATCAATAGGAGACTGTTGGGCATCTTGTAATAAAGCTTCTAGTTCTTCTGGCCTCATTACCGGTTCCGATCGCTGCAGTAATAAATTGATCATTGGTGCACGAAATTGCAATCACACTCTTGCAACCCCGCACAACTAACCAGCAAGTGCACTGGGTCGTCCAAGTAATACCTTACGTGAGTAAGGGTCGATCCCACGGAGATTGTCGGCTTGAAGCAAGCTATGGTTATCTTGTAACTCTTAGTCAGGATATCAGAGATTATCAGGATTGATTGTGAAAAGCAAAAGAACATGAAATAAGTACTTGTTTTGCAGTAATAGAGAATAGGTTGAGGTTTTGGAGATGCTCCATCTTCTGAATCTCTGCTTTCCTACTGTCTTCTTCTTCAAGCACGCAAGGCTCCTTCCATGGCAAGCTGTATGCAAGGGTTTCACCGTTGTCAGTGGCTACCTCCCATCCTCTCAGTGGAAATGTTCAACGCACCCTATCACGGCACGGCTATCCATCTGTCGGTTCTCAATCAGGCCGGAATAGAATCCAGTGATTCTTTTGCATCTGTCACTAACGCCCCGCCCTCAGGAGTTTGAAGCTCGTCACAGTCATTCAATCATTGAATCCTACTCAGAATACCACAGACAAGGTTTAGACCTTCCGGATTCTCTTGAATGCCGCCATCAGTTCTAGCTTATACCACGAAGATTCTGATTAAAGAATCCAAGAGATATCTACTTAATCTAAGGTAGAACGGAGGTGGTTGTCAGGCACACGTTCATAGTTGAGAATGATGATGAGTGTCACAGATCATCACATTCATCCGGTTTAAGAACAAGTAATATCTTAGAATGGAAGCAAGCATGATTGAATGAAAAATAGTAGTAATTGCATTAATCCATCAAGACACAGCAAAGCTCCTCACCCCCAACCATGGGGTTTAGAGACTCATGCCGTGGAAGGTACACAAAGAAACGTGTAAAGTGTCATGAGGTACAGATACAATGTCAAAAGATCCTATTAATAGTAGACTAGTAACCTAGGGTATACAGAAATGAGTAAATGACATAAAAATCCACTTCTGGGTCCACTTAGTGTGTGCTTGTGCTGAGCATTGAAGCTTTCATGTGTAGAGACATTTTCTGGAGTTAAACGCCAGCTTTCATGCCAATTTGGGCGTTTAACTCCAATTTTTATGCCAGTTCCAGCGTTAAACGCTGGAAATTCTGAGGCTGATTTGCAACGCCGGTTTGGGCCATCAAATCTCGGGCATATGAACTATTATACATTGCTGGAAAGCCCAGGATGTCTACTTTCCAACGCCGTTGAGAGCGCGCCAATCGGGCTTCTGTAGCTCCAGAAAATCCACTTCGAGTTCAGGGAGGTCAGAATCCAACAGCATCTGCAGTCCTTTTCAGTCTCTGAATCAGATTTTTGCTCAGGACCTTCAATTTCAATCAGAAAATACCTGAAATCACAGAAAAACACACAAACTCATAGTAAAGTCCAGAAAAGTGAATTTTAACTAAAAACTAATAAAAATATACTAAAAACTAACTAGATCATCCTAAAAACATACTAAAAACAATGCCAAAAAGCGTATAAATTATCCGCTCATCACAACACCAAACTTAAATTGTTGCTTGTCCCCAAGCAACTGAAAATCAAAGTAGGATAAAAAAGAAGATAATATACTATAGGCTCCAAAATATCAAGGAAACTTAGCTCCAATTAGATGAGCGGGACTAGTAGCTTTTTGCTTCCGAACAGTTTTGGCATCTCACTTTATCCTCTGAAGTTCAGAATGATTGGCATCTATAAGAACTCAGAACTCAGATAGTGTTATTGATTCTCCTAGTTAAGTATAATGATTCTTGAACATAGCTATGTCATGAGTCTTGGCTGTGGCCCAAAGCACTCTGTCATCCAGTATTACCACCAGATACATACATGCCATAGACACATACTTGGGTGAACCTTTTCAGATTGTGACCCAGCTTTGCTAGAGTCCCCAATTAGAGGTGTCTAGGGTTCTTAAGCACACTCTTTTTGCCTTGGATCACAACTTTCTTTCTTTCTTTTTCTCTTTCTTTTTCTTTCTTCTCTCTTTTTTTTCGATTTTTTTTGAATTCACTGCTTTTTCTTGCTTCAAGAATCAATCTGATGATTTTTCAGATCCTCAATAACAGTTCTCTTTTTCCCTCATTCTTTCAAGAGCCAACAATTTTTTAACATTCTCAAAACAACAAATTCAAAAGACATATGCACTGTTCAAGCATTCATTCGGAAAACAAAAATTATTGTCACCACATCAAGCTAATTCAACTAGTTTCAAGGATAAATTCGAAATCCTGTACTTCTTGTTCTTTTGTGATTAAAGCATTTTTCATTTAAGAGAGGTGATGGATTCATAGGACACTCATAGCTTGAAGACATGAATTTTAAATTTTATTAACTATGAATTAAGAACAAGACTCAAAAATAGATATAAGATGAGACTAAAAATAGAAAACAAAAATTTTAAACAGGCTCCTAATGATAGAGGTTTTCACAGAGTTAGGACTCAACAACCTTGATTTTGAGAAGTGGATGCTCCCTCAAATTGAGGGGAGAATTTCTGGCGTTTCAGCTCTTGGAGTTCACGCCCCTGCTTCTCTTGTTCCTTCAGCAATTTGCAGAGCATGCAGTTCTGATTCTGCTGTTCTTCCTTAAGTTGCTCCATAGTCTCTTGCAACTTGGTGATAGATGCTTCTAGGCTGGCCTAGTAGCCAATTTCAGGAAATTTAGGGAGGAACTCCTGCGCCCTCCTTTTGATAGAGTTGTCTTGCATTTGTCCTTCCATTGACTTCTTGGTGATTGGATGTTCAATGGGTATGAATTCATCTACTCCCATCTTTACCCCAGCCTCTTTACAGAGCAAGGAGATCAAGCTTGGGTAAGCCAGTTTGGCTTCAGTGAAATTCTTATTTGCAATTGTGTAGATCTCACAAGCAATCACATGATGAACCTCCACTTCTTTTCCAAGCATAATGCAATGAATCATCACTGCTCTCTTGATAGTGACCTCAGAACGGTTGCTAGTGGGCAATATGGAATGCCCAATAAAGTCTAGCCAACCTCTTGCAATTGGTTTGAGGTCTCCTCTCTTGAGTTGGTTTGGGACACCCTTTGAATTGGTTATCCACTTAGTCCCAGGGAGGCATATGTCCTCTAGAACTTGATCCAACCCTTTATCTGCTCTCACCATTCTCCTATTGAAGGATTCAGGATCATCTTGCAGTTGAGGCAATTTGAAGATTTCTCTTATTTTGTCCAGATGGAAGTACATAACTTTCCCTCTGACCATGGTTCTGTAAGTATGGTAAGCAGTTCCAGTCATTCTCTGCTTATCTGTTAGCCACAGATTTGAGTAGAATTCCTGAACCATATTTCTTCCAACCTTTATCTCAGGATTGGTTAGAACTTCCCATCCTCTGTTTCGAATTTGCTCTTGGATCCCTCATGCAATTGCATATCTACTATATTAGCTAGTTAGTTTAGTTGGTTTTAGCTTAGTTTCACTCATTTTCTCTAAATAAACAAGTCTTTTTATGAGTTTTGTCTTCATGCATGAGAATACCAAGGAACATGTTGATTTTAGCCAAATTCATGCAAATGATTTAAGGAATACATAAATGAATGAGTATGAATGAATCTCATGAAATTAATTGCATGGATTGGTAAGACTTTGAAGCTATTTCCCTTGTTGATGATAGGTGATGAAACAAGAAAGCATGGAAGCAAGAATGAAGCAAACTGGGCAAGAAGAAGAGAAGTTGTTGGCGTTGCCAACTTGGAGAAAAGGTGAGTTGTTGAAGGCAACGCCAAGGCAGCCCTGGAGAGCACACTTGGGCGTTGCCAACGTGGAGAAAGGAGTGAGTGTTTGATGGCAACGCAGGCAAGCAAAGAGCTGAGCCAAGGAGAGTATCGAGGGCGTTGCCAACGCCAGGAACCATAGGCGTGTCCCTAGGCAACGCCACACAAGCAAGGCTTGGTAGGAAGGGTGTGAAGCACGTTGCCAACGCCAGGAACCATAGGCTTTATTCAAGGCAACGCCAAGCAATCTTGGGGAGCTAGTTCAGAGCCTCGAGCACGTTGCCAGCCTAGAGATGAGGGGCGTGTTTGAGGACAACGCAGGCAAACAACGCTGAATGGAAAACTTGGCCCAGGAAAGGGAGATGCACGTTGCCAACGCCAAGTTATGAAGGCGTGTTCCTTGGCAACGTAGCAAGCAACTTTGGCACCATAGGAAAGCTCGAGCACGTTGTTGAGCTGGGAAAGCATGGGCGTGTTCCTTGGCAACGCATGCAAGCTAGGATTATGGGCACACGAGAGCGTTGCTAACTTGGAAATGAACTGGTGTGTTCATCAATAACGCCAGGGACAAGATTCTGGGCCAACAAATAGGAGCACGTTGCCAACGCCACTTTCATTGGCGTGTTCTAAGGCAACGCCAGGAAGGAATGCTTGGCTAGGCACCAAGTCTTGGATCCCAACCACATTGCCAACGCCAGGAAGCATAGGCGTGTTCAAGGACAACGCCAAGCAACAAGCATAGAGCCTTGATGAAGGCTCGAGCACGTTGCCAACGCCAGCTTCCAAAGGCGTGTTTGGGGGCAACGCAGCAAGCAAAGCTAGGCAAGGAAGCTCACCCACATGAAGAAGCATGCACGTTGCCAACGCCAACCTCCAAAGGCGTGTTCCAAGGCAACGTAACAAGCTATCTTGAGAAGCACTCGAGCACGTTGCCAACGCCAGCTTCTAAAGGCGTTTTCTAAGGCAACGTGACAAGCAAAATTGAAGGCTAGAGATTTGCCCTGGAGGGAGCACGAGCACGTTGCCAACGTGCTAACAAGGGGGCGTGTTTGGTGACAACGCCAGCCTCATGTCTCTGCCTTGGGAGGCTAGGCACGTTGTCAACGTGGGAGGATTGGTGCGTTTTCGGCAATAACTTGGCAGCTTGACCTTACCTTCTTTGAGGAAGCATAACTTGAGCTAGGAAAGTTCAAATGAGGTGATTCTAGTGGCATTGGAAAGTAGACATCAAGAGCTTTCCAATGATGTATAATAGTCTATATTGAAGCAGAGGATTGACACTCAAATTCTGGGCTACATTTAGCATAAAAGTAGAGTCAAGAAGAAGAAAAGCAAGTTGTTAGCAACAACTTGGGCTAGCAACGCCCAAGTCTGAAAGTTCACTCCCAGGAAAATATGATGCACGTTGCCAACGTGCATTAAGGCTAGCGTTATTGGCAAAAACGCCAAGCCATTGGGCCAGAAGCATGATGAATGAACTCCTCCTTCCAAGTCTAGCAACACTTCTTCCATTGGGCCAAGAATTCAAGAAAGAGGAAGCCCATATTGCTAACCCAATTAAAGATCTTTGAAGGAGTTTTAGGACTAATATAAATAGAGAATGAGTTTGTACTTTGAGGGGACTTTTTGACACTTAGAATTCTAGACTTTTAGCACTTTTACTTGGAGAACTCTATAGCACTTCCGGGAGGATACCCGGAGAGCTATTTTGGTTTTTCTTGGATCTTTTCTTCTTCAGTTTTAAGTTTTAAGCATTTCCTTATTCTTCTTCTTCTTTCTTTACACTTAGTTTAATTTTTGTTTATGGCAATTGTTGTTGAAATTGGAGCTATGATTCACTAAACCCCACTTTCATTAGGGGGAAGAGCTCTGCTTGTTTGAATGCATTGATGAACTCCTTTTTTCCTCCTCAATTCAAGTGGTTAATCCAAAGAGGAAACTCTTGTTCTTGAAAGATTCAACCACCATCGAGAGAGGGGTTAATCTATATGAATTGTGTGGTGAATTTGAGGAATGAGCCACATAATTCAGTTTAGAGTTCATCCTTTCATGATTTCCTTAATCAATACACCTTGGTTGGTATGTGAGATGTAACTTTCCTTGGTTGAGATTATGGGAGTTGTGTGGCTTGGATTAGAATTGAGCTTCATCTCTTCTCATGAACAATTAGATCACGAGAGTGGCAATTGGTTATGTTGAGAGAAATTGAATCACCAAGAGATTGGGATTCAATTACCCACTGGCCATGGATCTATACCCATGATTGAGAAGGACTTGACCAACATCAATTCATGAGAACTTGCATCTCTGATCCCTAATGATCCTCTCCATCATTAATTCTTATTTCTTTTGCTTCTAGTTGTTTGACTACCCATAACCCAATTCCCTTCTACATTTTGTCAATTTATTATTCTTGTCATCTACATTCTGTTCCTTTATTTCTTGCTATTTACTCTTATGCTCTTTAAATTTCTACAACCTTTAATTCCTTGCAATTTATCTTTGATGTCATTTAAATTTCTTGCATTTTAAGTTTCCGTTATTTACTTTCATTTTATTTCTATATTCCAGTTCTTTAAATTCCTTGTCATTTAAATTCCTGCAGTTATGTTCAAAAAAATCACAATGCTCATAAAATCAAAACCATGTTTGCTTGACTAAATTTACCATTTAACTAAAGTTGCTTAATCTACCAATCTCCGTGGGATCGACCTCACTCTAAGTGAGTTTTACTACTTGATACGACCCGGTATACTTGCCGGTTGTACGTGAAATCAAATTTTTACGTATCAAGTTTTTGGCGCCATTGCCGGGGATTGGAAAAGATTGACAATGATTAAGTGAAAGGTGGTCTAGATTAAGTATTTTTTTGTGTGTTTTTGTTAAGCCCACTAACTGTTTGATACTTTGTTTCACTAACTCCAATTCCACTCTATTTTAGAGTGTTTCACTTGTGACTTTGGTTTTGTTCGTTTATGTCAGGAGCTAATAGACTTAATATTGAGGACGAGAGAACCCTCCGAAGGGTAAGGAGAGCAGAAAGAGGAAAGGGGATAGTTGGTGAAGAGGATTCAGAGGGAGAAGACCAAGTCATGGAGGACGAATTGCACAATCATCCTGGAGGGGTCAACAACAATGATGGACCACCTAGAAGGGTGTTATCTTCTTATACCATCCCTGATCCAAGACATTGTGGGAGCAGTATTGCTACACCAAATGTTCATGCCCATAGCTTTGAGTTGAAACCTCAGCTCATCACTTTAGTACAAAACAACTGCTCTTATGGAGGTGGACCTCTTGAAGACCCAAATCAACATCTATCTATTTTTCTGAGGATATGCAATACCGTGAAGACAAATAGAGTGCATCCAGATGTCTACAAGCTGCTACTATTCCCATTCTCTTTGAGGGATAAAGCCACTCAATGGCTAGAATCATTCCCCAAGGAAAGCCTCAACAATTGGAATGACGTGATGGGCAGATTCCTAGCAAAGTTCTACCCTCCTCAAAGGATCATCAAGTTGAAGACAGAAGTTCAAACTTTCAGGCAAATGGAGGGGGAATCATTGTATGAAGCATGGGAAAGATATAAAGCACTAATGAGAAGATGTCCACCTGACATGTTTAGGGATTGGGTCAAGCTCCAAAACTTCTATGAAGGCTTAAACTTAGAAGCAAGGAAGGGACTAGACTACTCATCAGGAGGATCACTCAACATGATGAAAACTGCTGAGGAGGATTAAGACCTCATTGAGATTGTGGCAAACAATCAGTATTATTACTCATCAGAGAGGCAGCATAATCCGACCCCAAAGAAAGGTGTAATGGAGCTTGAAGGTGTTGATGCTATCTTGGCACAAAATAAGTTAATGCACCAACAAATCCAACAACAAATGGAAATGATAACAAAGAGAATGGATGGTTTGTAACTTGCATCAGTGAACACAACAAATCAATCATTACTTGAATGGAACCAAGGTGAAGGGACCACTGTTGAACAACCACAAGAACAAGTTCAATACATGCAGAATACTTCAAATTCTCAGGATGAATTTCATGGCGATACATACAACCCATCTTGGAAAAATCATCCCAATCTAAAGTGGGGTGAAAACCATTGGCAAAAGAATAACAACCACAATCACACCCGTAACACAAATAACCAAAATCACCATGCCAACAATACTAACCAATATAGAAAAACACAAAACACATATCAACCACCTCATCTTAATTCACAAACTCACCAAAATAACTTTCCTGCACCAACATCCACTTCACAGAATTACCCACAAAATTTCCACACTAATCCGCCCAACAACTTCCAACAACAATCAACCGCCATCATACCCCCAATTGACCATCATGAGACCAGAATCTCAAATCTTGAAGCAACCTTGCAAGCACTTGCTCAAACCACTCAAGCCTTAGCTAAGGGACAAAAGAAACATGAGGTCACCATGAAGAATATTGAGAGACAAGTGGGACAATTAGCCAAACAAGCCGAGTGACCAACCAATGTTATCCCAAGTGATACAATACCCAACCCAAGAGAAGAATGTAAAGCTCTGCAGTTAAGGAGTGGCAAGGTAGTTGGTGAAAGTTCGAATAAAGAAGCAATAAAACCCAAAGAGCAAGACACAGTGGAAATACAAGTGGAAAGGCAGGATGAAGAAAAGGCTTCAACATCTAACAAAGGCAAAGAGGCTGTCAAGCCACAAGGCAAATCACCCAATCAAGGAAGCAACCATGATAGCAAGGAGAATGTGAATCTACAATAAGAAAACAAAAATGAAGGAATAAAAGCTTATGTACCCAAGCTTCCGTACCCAACTAGGATACATAAAGGAGCAAAGGACCAACAATTCCCAAGGTTCTTAGAAATCTTCAAGAAACTTGAAATCAACATCCCATTGGCAGAAGCTCTGGAACAGATGCCATTATATACAAAGTTTCTTAAGGAATTGATCATCAAGAAGAGAAGTTGGCAAGAAAAAGAAACGGTGATTCTCACTCAAGAGTGCAGTGCCATCATTCAAAAAGGGCTACCCCCAAAACTCAAAGATCCTGGCAGCTTCCTCATACCCTGCACGATTGGGAGCATGGCCATTGACAAATCACTTTGTGACCTGGGAGCAAGCATTAACCTAATGCCTCTTACCATGATGAAGAAAATGATGATTGAAGAGCTTAAACCCACAAGGATGTCACTCCAACTTGCTGACAGATCTATCAAAATACCAAATGGAGTAGTTGAGAACCTCTTGGTGAAGGTGGGAAACTTTATATTTCCAACTGATTTTGTGGTCCTAGATATGGATGAAGAGGGAAACAATTCAGTCATTCTTGGTAGACCCTTTTTGGCTACAGCTAGAACAATCATTGATGTGGAAAAGGGGGAAATGATTTTTAGAGTGCATGATGAGCAAATGACCATAAATGTTTTCAAAGCAATGCAACACCCCGTTGAGAAAGAAAGTTGCATGAGGATTGATGTAGTGGATTCGTTGGTTGAAGAGGTACTTGACACAAACCATCAAGTGAAATAGGAGGAAGTCCAGAACATTAAAGGACAAGAAGAGAACAAATTGGAAGCATCAGAGGAACCAAGTGAAGCTATGAAAGAAGAGGCACCACAACAAGAGTTGAAACCACTACCCCCTCATCTTAAATATGCATTTCTTGGTGAAAAGGATAGCTTTCCAGTGATCATAAATTCTACATTGAGTGCGGAGGAAGAAGAAAAGCTCCTTGTAGTGTTGAAAGCTCACAAAGAGGCGTTGGGATGGACCATTGATGACTTGAAAGGCATAAGCCCTGCCGTATGCATGCACAAGATACTCTTAGAGGAGAATTCCAAACCAGTGGTACAACCTCAAAGAAGATTGAATCCCACAATGAAGGAGGTTGTTCAAAAGGAAGTCCTGAAGTTGTGTAAAGCTGGGATCATCTACCCTATATCTGACAGCCCATGGGTCAGTCCAGTGCAAGTAGTACCTAAGAAAGGGGGGATGATTGTCATTGTTAATGAGAAGAATAAGCTTATTCCAACACGAACAGTGACAGGGTGGAGGATGTGCATAGATTATAGGAGGCTGAATGATGCCACACGAAAAGATCACTTTCCTCTCCCTTTCATTGACCAGATGCTTGAAAGGTTGGCTGGCCATGCCTATTACTGTTTTCTTGATGGATATTCTGGGTATAACCAGATAGTAGTTGACCCCATGGATCAAGAGAAGACTTCCTTTACTTGTCCCTTTGGAGTCTTTGCATACAGGAGAATTCCATTTGGACTGTGTAATGCCCCAGCTACCTTTCAAAGATGCATGCTATCAATCTTCTCAGACATGGTAGAAAAATTTATTGAAGTATTTATGGATGATTTCTCTGTCTTTGGTGATTCTTTCAATGCTTTCTTGCACCATCTTACCCTAGTCTTGAAAAGGTGCCAAGAAACCAATTTGGTCTTAAATTGGGAGAAATGTCATTTCATGGTACCTGAAGGCATTGTTCTTGGTCACAAAATTTCAAGAAAAGGTATAGAGGTTGACAAGGCAAAAGTAGAAATTATAGAAAAACTTCCTTTGCCAACTAGTGTGAAAGCCGTTAGATGTTTCTTAGGACATGCTGGATTCTATAGGAGATTCATCAAAGATTTTTCCAAAATAGCAAAGCCACTAAGCAATTTGCTGGTGGTAGACAATCCTTTTCTCTTTGATGATGAGTGTAAACATGCTTTTGAAACTCTAAAGGCTAAGCTCACTACAGCACCAATCATCACACTCCCAAGTTGGGGACTACCTTTTGAACTCATGTGTGATGCAAGTAACCTTGCAATTGGTGCTGTGTTGGGGCAGAGGAAGGAAAAGAAGCTTCATGTTATCTACTATGCAAGTAAGGTATTGAATGAAGCTCAAAAAAACTACACCACAACAGAGAAAGAGCTACTAGCTGTGGTATATGCTTTTGATAAGTTTAGACAATATCTGATTGGATCTAAAGTCTTAGTGTATACTGACCATGCTGCTCTTAAGTATCTTATGTCAAAACAGGATGCCAAACCAAGGCTAATCAGATGGGTGCTACTCCTACAAGAGTTTGACATTGAGATAAAAGATAGAAAGGGCAATGAAAATCAAGTTGCTGACCACTTATCAAGGCTACCACAAGATGCATGCCAGGACAACCTTCCATCAATAAATGAAGAATTTCCAGATGAGCACCTCTTGCAAATTCAACACGTCCCTTGGTTTGCAGACATGGCCAACTACAAGGCGGGAAGAATCATTCCACAAGAGTACACAAAACAACAAGTTAAGAAGTTGCTGTATGAGGCTAAGTTCTTCTTCTGGGATGAGCCATTTTTGTTCAAAAGATGCCCAGATGGAATGATAAGAAGATGTGTGTCAGAGGGTGAGATAAAGAACATACTATGGCATTGTCACAACTCTAGTTATGGTGGTCATTTTGGGGCTGAAAGAACAGCTGCAAAAGTCCTCCAAAGTGGCTTCTACTGGCCTTCAATCTTCAAGGATGCTAGAGAGTTTGTGAGCCATTGCAATGAATGTCAAAGAACAGGGGGTTTGTCAAAGAAAAATGAAATGCCGCAGAAGTTCATCTTGGAAGTGGAACTCTTTGATCTGTGGGGAATAGACTTCATGGGACCTTTTCCTCCATCCTACACATTCAAATACATTTTGGTAGTAGTGGAGAACGTCTCAAAATGGGTAGAAGCAATAGCCACCACCACATGTGATACAAACGTGGTCTTGCAATTCCTAAAGAAGAACATTTTCACTAGATTTGGAGTGCCCAAAGGACTTATAAGTGATGGGGGAAGCCACTTCTGCAACAAGCAACTAAATTCTTTACTCCACAAATATGGTGTTACTCACAAAGTAGCTACCCCGTATCACCCACAAACCAATGGACAAGCTGAACTTGCCAACAGAGAGCTAAAAAGGATTTTGGAGAAAACTGTGGGGACAACAAGAAAGGATTGGGTTAGGAAGCTGGATGATGCACTTTGGGCATACAGGACAGCCTTCAAGACACCCATAGGAAAATCTCCATTTCAGCTGGTGTATGGAAAGGCATGCCACCTCCCTGTGGAGCTTGAACACAAGGCCTTTTGGGCCACCAAACTCTTGAATCTAGATGCTCAAGCAGCAGGAGAGAAGAGGTTGCTACAACTCAATGAATTGGAGGAGTTCAGATTGGAGGCATATGAAAATGCCAGAATATACAAAGAGAGAGCAAAGAGATGGCATGATAAGAGGATTTCTCAAAGAACATTCGAACCAGGCCAAAGGGTGTTGTTATTCAACTCAAGATTGAAGATTTTCCCTGGGAAGCTGAGGTCTAGATGGACTGGTCCATACACCATCATCAAAGTATCACCTCATGGCTATGTAGAATTACTTGATGAAGCCTCAAAACAAACCTTCACAGCTAATGGACATAGGGTGAAGCATTATTTTGGTGGTCCATGGAGTAAAGAAGAAAGTGTGCAAATGCTAACATGAGCAAGGAAGTTGCATTGTCAAGCTAAGGACAATAAACAAGCGCTTCATGGGAGGCAACCCATGCACAGGAGTTCTCTTTTATTTTTATGCTTTAGTAGTCAATAATAAGAGAGTGCATATTAAAAAAAATCCGAGAAAAGAGATTGAAATAGCATACAAGGTAGGTAAGATACTAAGTTTGGTGTGGCCATCTTTGGAGTTAACTCCATTGAACACTTAGTCACAAACTAAGTTTGGTGTCTTTAATTCATAAATTTTAATTTTGCTTAGTCAACTTTGCATAGGAATATCATCATAAGTTGTTAGCTATTAATGTCACTTTAAGAATCTCATGATTTTGGAATTTTGTTGCAGGAAAGAAAGAAAGAAGTGATGGGGAATCTTGGAAGGGAGGTCACGGATGCACAAGGAAGAGAAAGTCACATGAGTCTTGAACTTTGTACATTGGAAAAAATAACTCAACATGCATTGGGCACAAGGAAGCATGCTCCCCATGCTATGACCGAACCACTAAGACCATTGATGACAAGTCATCATATACCCATTTTTCAAGCTAATTTCACTTGTTTTGTTAGCATTTATGCACTTTCTTGCATCCTAAGTAAGTGATTTGGAGTGAAAATGCATAACTTCTTTAAATCAAGCAACCACCATGAATTTAATGTTAATCATTGAGGTTTGAGCTAATTTTAATTGCATTTTAATTGATTTATAAGCCTCTTGAATTTAGTGATACTTTGAGTGGTTGTTTGGTTTATTATAGGTGAAGAAAAGAAAAGAAAATGAAAAGCGTGGCCGAAGAAGCGTGACACAAGAAAAGGAAAGCGTGGCCAAAGAGGAGAGAAGCGTGCCGCATCACAACGGGGAAGCAACATTGCCCTCCACAAGGGCAGAATGCCCTCTAGGAGGGCAGCATTAGGTGACCAAGCAAGCATAGGCAACTCTGCCCTGCCCACTCCAAGGGCAGAGCACAAAATGGTGCCTTGGAGCCAAGAGAAGCAAACTCTGCCCTGCCCTTGTGGAGAGCAGAATCGGGCATCTCAAGGAAAGAAATCAAGAAAAAAAGGTCACCCATGCATGCCACAAGGTTCGAACAAAGAACCATGAGGAAGCCAAGCCTTGAGACCCACTACCGTGCCAAGAAGCCAAAAAAATAAAATAGCGTGTTTGCACTCTCCCAGGATCGAACCCGAGACGTGAAGGAAGGACCCTGCCCTGCCCTTGGCGCGGGCAGGGCAGCAATTGAACTAGGCGCACCAATTTTGAAATCTGGCGCACCAACTTTGCTTCCTGGCACACCAATTTCCTCGTCATGGCAGCATCTGGCGCGCGCGTTCCTTCCCTGGCGCACCAACCCGTTCCTGCCCTGCCCTTGGCGCGGGCAGGGCAGCGTTTAGCGTCCCACGCACCAAACACTCTTCCTGGCGCACCAAATTTCCTTCTGGCAGCACCATCCGCACGCACGCCTCACATCCTGGCGCATCAGCTTTCCCGCCCTGCCCTTGGCGCGGGCAGGGCAGCCTCTGGCGCACCAAACTCGTGCCAGACGCGCATCAACTCGCACCAACACGCAACATGGCCGCACCAATTGCTAGCACCAAGCCTCATTTTTCTGCCCTGCCCTCCACAAGGGCAGGGCAGCCTCCTGGGAGTGAATCTTTTTGGGCCAAAATTCAAATTAAAATTTCTTTTGAACTCATTTCTTCACCAATTCAAAAGCCCATCCAAATCCCATTATCCAAGAATAGAAAGTGTATAAATAGGACTTAGTTTGATGTAATTAGGACTTTTAGCTACCTTTACTTTGAGCTTTGAATTTTTACTCTTATTTTTGAGAGCTTTTGAATTTCCTTTATCTTTGAGCTTTCTTGAGAGACTTGTTCGAGAGCTAAGAGGATCAAGGGAGAATTGAATGATCTCCTTCCTCATTTCCCTTGGGCAATTCTACTCTTCTGTTTTCTGAGTTGTGGGTGTGTGAAATTGGGGAAATTCTGTCCCAATTCCCATTCAAGCTCTTGGCATTTTGTTTTCTGCATAATTGAATTCCAAATCTGTTCTTCTACTGCTTCATCTTTAATTTTCTGCCAATTGCTTAGATAATTCAGATCTGGGAAGGAAATTGGGCTTTAGGCTCTGCTACCTAAGCCCTTGGGATCCTGAGATCACTACTCATTTTGGGTTCTTCTGTGAACCTCTGCTACATTTTATTTCAATTCTGTTTGAATGCTTATTGCTTCTGATTTACTTTCTGCTCAACCATTTACTGCAATTTACTTCTTCATTGTTTAGATCCTGCAATCCCATTCCTCAATCCCCTTTTATATTCAAGCCATTTATCTTTCTTGCCATTTAAGTTACTGCAATTTAAGTTTCTCGCACTTTAAGTTTCAGTCATTTACTTTCTTGCTCTTTAAGATTCTGCACATTTACAATTCTGTTCTTCAATTTACTGCACTTTTTCCTTCCCCCTTTACATTTAATGTCATTTACTTTCTGTTAAACACAAATCACTCAACTAAAACTTGATTCGCTTGACTAAATCACCCACTAAACTAAAATTGCTCAATCCTTCAATCCCTGTGGGATCGACCTCACTCATGTGAGTTATTATTACTTGATGCGACCCGGTACACTTGCCGGTGAGTTTTGTGTTGGATCGTTTTCCACACATCAAGTTTTTGGCGCCGTTGCCGGGGATTGATTAGATCATCAATGATTAAGTGGGTGAGAAGTCTAGATCAAGCATTTTTTTCTTTTTTGTTCTCTGTTCTAAGTTGAAACCAAGGTGTTTGTGTTTTTGCCTCACAAAGAAATTTTGTCTCTGTGACATGACTTTCAATTTTCAATGGTGTTGTGTTTTGAAAAATTCAAATGGAGTTCACCTCATCTTTTAGTCAAACAAACTTCATGGGATATTGCCCGCCATCACAATATGATTCAAGTCAGTATCCTAATTATGGTTGGGAATATCACCAGGAAGACACAAATTCTGAGCACTCCAATCCATGGAGGTTTGCTTCAGAACCCCAAGATGAGCAAGAGAATTATGAGGGATACCAACCACTACCACAAAATGATTCATATCATTATCCTCATGGTGGATGGGAGTATCACCAAGAAACTGCAAATTCTGAGCAGTCAAATCACATGAAAAATTATCCACCCTTACTTCCCAGTTTCTCATTTCAAAATTCTTCATCATTTGATTATGCCTCAACACAAAATTCCCTCCAAGATCCATACAACTCATCTCACCAACCACAAAATTACTCTCAACCTTTATCCTTTGAGCTAGTGGCTGAGGATCCCCTTCAAAAGTCCAGAGAATTATTGGAAAGACAAGAACAAATTATGGAAGAACAAAAACAACGCTGGACAGAACAATCTGTGAGTGAAGAAGAGGAAGAAGAGGTTCCTATATCAATTGAAATTTCAATGGAGGAAGAGCAAGATGAGGAGGCTACTGTATCAAGTGAACTTTCAATGAAGAACAAGGTGGTTGAAAATGAAATTGCACTTGAGATGACAAGGGAACATAAAGACTCACAACTCTCACAAACTTTCCTGACCCAACAACTCTCAACACTTGAATCCATGATTGAAAGGTATGAAGAAGAGATGAAGAAAGCTTGGGAAGATCAATAAACCTCCTCCATGAAAGAGCTACTAAAGCAAATGTTGAGTGTAAAAGAGGAAGAGGAAGAACAAGCTAGTGAGGAGGACAATCAAGAACGTCCAAACTCAAGGGAAACAGAGAGGCACATGAAGGACAAGCTCATTGAACCACCAATTCAAAAGGCTCTGGATGAAGATCAAACTCCAAAAATCACACAGCAACCATGTTTTAACATCAAAGAAGTGAAGGCAACTAACAAGAGCACCAATTCTGTCCCTAAGTCAGCAAGCAAGCTCAACCAAGCCAATTTCAAAAGAAAGCTTGCTGAGAGGAAACCAAGAAAGGGGACAAAAGATGAAACTTCTCCCCCCTTGAAGTCTTTCCTCTTAACCAATTGGAAGAAGAGGAAGAAAGTGAAGAACAACATGTCAAGCTAATGACACTAAAAGAGCACTTGTTGGGAGGTAACCCAACCGTAGGTATAATTTCTTCTCTTCTTTGTTTTCGTTCTTTACTTTGTTTAAATTCAATAAATGGGCATATGGTTACATTCTAAGTTTGGTGTTGTCTTGCAACAACTTGTTTTCAATCTTTTTGGATGATTGCATCAAATCAAAAATGGAAGTGACACACTAAGATTCTAAGTTTGGTGTGCCACTTAATTCTCTATGCAATTCATTAAGCAACACCACTTGTCTGCATAATCATAAAGCCTTTGCAGTGTTGTTTTTCTTTTGGTTTGACATTTTATTATTCTGTTTACTTTAGTTATTTCCTTATTTTTAATGCTTCCACTTATTTTGCTCCTTAACTGTTTTTGTTAATATATCACCAAGAGATCTTTATTCATGACATATTCTTGGCTTGGTGATTGTATTCAACAAATAACAGTTTCTTTTGTTTAGTTTTAGTTCAAATAAATTGACATATGGTTGCATTCTAAGTTTGGTGTTGCTATGCAACAAAATTTGGTTCCAATGCTTACTAGATACTTGCATTAATTTCAAGTGAAAGTGTCACACTAAGTTTGGTGTGCCACTTATTTTTTTATGCAATGTATCATGCACACCCTCTTATGTTTGCAATCAAAATGTCTTTGTCTCTTGTGCCTTGATTTTTATCTTAAATTTTGCTTGCTCAAAACACATGTACTGCTAACATTTCATTGTGTAAGACATTCATGATCCATCTTAGCCCCATAGCTATTGTTCTAATTGTTGCTTGAGGATGAGCAAGCATTCTGAGTTGGTATGGGAAGGAGAAGAATGGGAGGAAAATGACAACAATAGAGAAGATGGACTACAAGGTTGTAAAGTTCCTTTTCTTCTCATTTATTTCCAACACTTTAAATTGCATGATTGTCTTTATATTTTCTGTATACATGTGTGGTATGACTAAGCATAGCTTGAATTTGATTTGAAATATGTTGCTGTGGCATTATAACTACCAACTTGAGCTTTGTGAATTCAAAAGCAATAAAGCATCATGATCATAAACAAACAAGGCATTAAAGAAGATTTTAGCATGTGCATACAAGTATTGGAAAGCTAGTATGATTAATTGTTGCTCAATTGCATTGGATTTTATTTAATTGAAGTTTTTCATCTAGTACATTTTGTGAAATCTTTTAAAATCATGAAAACCTTGAAGAAGCAAATACAATTAAAGCAAGAAAAGAAAAAGGGAAAGAATGAGAAAGTTGAAGGCTCTGAGTACCAATGGCAATTTATTTGCTAAGTGCTTGTGGTGTTTATGTATCAAGCCAAATGCTTGAAAACAAAACACTTAGAAGTCAAGGCTAGTCTCAAGTGCAAAAGCACTCCCTCAAAGCTCAAGGCTATGAGCATCAATGATTAGAGAGTCAAGAAAAGAAAAGAAAAATGAGCTTAATGAAGTTCTCTAATTAAATGCTTGTGGTGCTTATGTATCAAGTGGTAATACTTGAAAACAAAGCATTTAGAAGTCGTAGCTTTGTTATTTACTCATGGGGCAAAGCACCCAAAAGGAGAAGCTAAAAAAAAAAAAAAGAAAAAAAAATCAAAAGCTTGTTTCAAGGAAGAATTATAAGAAAAAGATTTCATAAAATAAGCTAGATAGAAGCATCAATCATTTACATCTCTTTTGTAATTGTAGCATGCATAGAAAACTAGCTTGCCATGAACATTAACTTGCTACTCTTCTTACCTTGGATTGTCAATTTCTATTGCATGATTCTTTTCTTGCTTGGGGACAAGCAAGGTTTAAGTTTGGTGTTGTGATGACAAGTCATCATATACCCATTTTCTATGCTTTTTCATACAAGAAATTGATGATTTGTGCTTAAATATTGAATGCTTTTTGTACTTAAATGATATATTTTCTTGATATTTTAATTTTATAAATCTTGTAGGAAATAAGAAGAAAAAGAAGCAAAGAAGCAAAAAAAAAGGAGAAAAAAAGAGCTTTGGGGTACACTTTGAAGTTGGGGTACACTTTGGAGCCTTAGGCCACGCTTTTAAAAGCGTGGCCCATGACCAAATCAAGGAAGGAAGCAGCCAGCACGATTCTGCCCTGCCCTTGCCAAGGGCAGGATCGTGATGCACATTAAGGATTGGAAGCAAAATTTTCGCTAAGTTAAAATCTGGGCGCTCACAGCATGACCATGCCTACTTCAAAGGGCTATAACTTGAGCTACAGACGTCCGATTGATGTGCTTCCAGTTGCGTTGGAAAGCTGACATTCAGAGCTTTCCAACGATATATAGAAATCCATATTTGGCGTCCAATTGAGGCAGGAACGAAAGGCATCTTTAAGGGCCAAAAATAAGCAAAAATAAGCCAAGGAAATTAATGAAGCGTGTGCGTCCTCTGTGGTTCGAACACGGGACGAGAGAGTTGGAACATTGCCCTGCCCTTGGCGCGGGCAGGGCAGCATCGTGTGTGTGGCAGCACCATGCACGCACCAATTTCCTCCCCTGGCAGCACCAAGCGCGCGCACCAAGCTTCAATTTTCTGCCCTGCCCTCCACAAGGGCAGGGCAGCCTCCTGGAAGCAATTTTCCTTCATGGGCTGAAATTGAATTAAAAACCCAATTTAATTCAATTCTTCACCAATTGAACCAAGGCCATCCAAAACCCATTTCTCCTCAAAATCCAAAGCAAGCTAAGCCCACATCATCACTCAAAGGCACATGGATCAATTAAGTTAGGATTTTCATTTTTGTAATTTGTTTTAATTTCATTTTCATTTTATTTTGTAAAGCCTATATAAGGCATCACTTCCATCTTTGTAAGGAGGCCGGCTCCATTAGGAATAGATAGTTCTCTCTTTAGTCTTTCTCTTGTTTTGAAATTTTGGATTAAGGTTGGAGGAATTCTGTTCCAATCTTTGATCTGAAATTCATTTGTGTTCTTCTGCATAATTGAGGAAATTGAGAAATTGGATTTGAAGTTTCTTTCACTGCTTTCATCTTTCTTCTCTTCTGCAATTGTTCTTGGTTGGATCAAGGAAGGAATTGAGATCTAGACTTGTTATCTAGTCTCCTCCAATCCTGAGATCTTCAATCACTTTTAATTTGCTGCAACTTAAGCATTGCTTTTCTGTTTAGAATTCTTCAAGCAATTTCCATTTTCTGTTTAGATCTGTTGCATGATTTTGCACCTTTTACTTCTCTGTTTGATTGCTATTTACACTTTCCTGTTGAATTTTAATTTCCAGCACCCAACCCCCTTTACTTTTCATGCAATTTACATTTCTTGCAATTTAAGTTTCAGTTATTTTACTTTCTTGTTATTTAAGTTACTTGCAATTTTACTTTCTGCAACTTTAAATCTCCTGTCATTTACAATTCTGTTGGCTATAGTTTCACACAATTCACTTCAATGTTAGCTTGACTAAACTAATCACCCACTAAAATTGCTTGATCCATCAATCCCTGTGGGATCGACCTCACTCTTGTGAGTTATTATTACTTGATGCGACCCGGTACACTTGCCGGTTGGATTTGTGTGTTGGAAATTCGTTTTTCCACAAAAACACCATCAAGTTTTTGGCGCCGTTGCCGGGGATTGAAATAGATTGACAATGATTAAGTGAAGTGGAGGTCTAGATTAAGCATTTTTTTTCTGTTATTCTAATTCTCACTAACACACTAACTGTTTGAATTTTTGCTTAAACTAACTAAACCTTCATTCTAGCTATAGATTGAAGTTGCATTAGCTTTCTGGGTTTGTGTGTTTATTGCTGTGTGTTTGTATGTCAGGTATAGGGAGATCCTCTCCTATCATCTTTGAAATTGATCCAAGGACTCTTCGGAGAATAAGAAGAGCTGAAAGAGGGAAGTACATTGTTGGAGAAGAAGAAGAATCTGAGGAGGAATTCCAAGACATGGAAGGAGATACCAATCAACCAGGAGGAGAAGGAATCAACAATAATCAACAACAGAGAAGAGTTTTGGCTTCATACACATTTGCAAATGCCAAGCATTGTGGGAGTAGCATTCTTCCTCCCAATGTCAATGCAAACAACTTTGAACTCAAGCCACAACTCATAACTCTGGTTCAAAACAATTGTTCTTTTGGAGGAGGGCCTTTGGAGGATCCAAACCAACATTTGTCTACTTTCTTGAGAATTTGTGACACAGTGAAAACAAATGGTGTGCCCCCTGATAGCTACAAGTTGCTACTCTTCCCATTCTCTCTCAGGGATAAAGCAACTCAATGGCTAGAGACTTTTCCAAAAGAAAGCATCAACACTTGGGATGACTTAGTGAGCAAGTTTCTTGCCAAATTCTACCCCCCTCAAAGAGTCCTAAGGTTGAAGACAGAGGTTCAAACATTCACTCAAATGGAGGCCGAGAACTTATATGAAGCATGGGAGAGATATAAGGCTCTATTGAGGAAGTGTCCACCAGAGATGTTCACTGAGTGGGACAAGTTACAGAACTTCTATGAGGGACTCACTCTTAAAGCTCAAGAAGCTCTTGATCACTCTGCCGGAGGTTCTCTACAACTCATGAAGACCACAGAGGAAGCTCAAAACCTCATTGAGATGGTGGCCAACAACCAATATTTCTTTGCTCATCAAAGACAACGCCAACCATCACAGAGAAGAGGAGTCATGGAGTTGGAAGGAGTTGATTCAATCTTAGCTCAGAACAAGATGATGCAGCAGCAGATTCAACAACAATTTGAACAAATGGCTAAGAGAATTGATGGTTTGCAAGTGGCAGCCGTGAGCACCACAAGCCAACCTCCAACCACTTGGATGCAAAGTGAAGAAACTCAAGAAGAGCAACAACAAGAGCAAGTCCAATACATGCACAACCAAAATCCTGGAACAAATGAAGTTTATGGTGATACCTACAATCCATCTTGGAAGAACCATCCCAACCTCAGATGGGGAGATAACCATGCTCAAAACCAACAACCATGGCAAAGAAACACAGGCCAAAACAATTGGAAAAACACAAACCACAACCCCCAGCCAAACACTAACCAAAACTCATACAGAAAACCACAAAACAACTACCCAAATTCTAACCAATACCCACCCAATAACCACCCAACTAACCAAAACACTTATCTTCATCCATCAACACCCCAAAACCAACCCATCACACAAGACTCACAGAGAATTACCAATCTAGAGATACTCATGGAGAAACTAATGAAGAGCCAAGAATTAACAACCAAGAATCAAGAAGCCTCCATGAAGAACCTAGAGAGGCAGATTGGACAAATCTCCATGAAGATCTCTGTTGAGAAGCCATCAAGTTCACTACCTAGTGACACTATTCCCAACCCAAAAGAAGAATGCAAGGTGGTGCAACTAAGAAGTGGAAGGATGTTAACAGATGGTAGCCTAGGAGCAACAAAGAAGCTTATGGAGAATGACACTGAGCCAACAAAGAATGATGAAACCATCAACCAAGACAAGATAAGCAAGAATGCTCCAGAAAAGCTCACAGAGGAAGACAACAAACCACAGAATTTGAAAAAAGGAAAGAAGATCTTGGATGAACCAATTCCAAAGCAGCATCAAGTGGTGAAGAGCTCAACACCACCACTACCTTATCCACAAAGATTTCACAAGGAAACAAAGGACCAGCACTTCCACAAATTTCTTGAGACTTTCAAGAAGTTAGAGATTAACATACCTTTGGCAGAGGCTTTGGAGCAAATGCCCCTGTATGCTAAGTTTCTAAAGGAGCTCATTAACAAGAAAAGAGATTGGAATGAGAAGGAAACGGTGATGCTTAGTGAAGAATGTAGTGCCGTGCTCCAAAAGGGAATCCCACCAAAACTCAAGGATCCAGGGAGTTTTGTAGTGTCATGCACTATAGGCAAACTATCCTTGGATAAAGATCTTTGTGATCTAGGAGCTAGTATCAACCTAATGCCTTTGTCCATGATGAAGAAGTTGGCAATAGAAGAACTCAAACCCACCAAGATGTCACTAGTCATGGCAGACAGATCAATCAAGATACCAAATGGAATTGTGGAGAATTTACTAGTAAAGGTTGGAGAGTTTATCTTCCCTGCAGACTTTGTAATCCTAGATACCGATGAGGAAGGCGACAATTCAATCATCTTGGGCAGACCATTTCTAGCAACTGCAAGAGCCATTATTGATGTGGAAAAAGGAGAAATGATTTTCAGAGTACACAATGAGCAAATGATCATCAATGTTTTCAAGTCAATGCAACATCCCCCAGAGAAGGAAGATCATTTGAGGGTAGACATGATAGAGAGCCTGGTGGAAGAAATATTAGACAGTGATCAGCATAAACAAGAAGAAGATAATCAAGAAACAATAGAGGAACATGTGGCTGAGGTTTTCATAAATAAAGAAGTGGAACCAAGCAAGAAAGAAGAGGTGCAAAAGCAAGAACTGAAGCCATTACCTTCTCATCTCAAATATGCATTTCTTGGGACTTTAGAAAGCCTCCCAGTGATCATCAATTCATCCTTGACAAAGAAAGAAGAAGGAGAGCTTCTTGATGTTCTCAGAGCCCACAAGGATGCCTTAGGATGGACCATTGATGACTTGAAAGGCATCAGCCCTACAATCTGCATGCATAAGATTCTTTTGGAGGACAATTCAAAAGCAGTAATTCAACCTCAGAGAAGACTCAACCCTGCAATGAAGGAAGTTGTTCAGAAGGAAGTGATGAAGTTATGGAATGCAGGAATCATATATCCTATTTCTGATAGCTCATGGATAAGCCCAGTCCAAGTGGTACCAAAGAAAGGAGGGATGACAGTCATTACTAATGAGAAGAATGAACTCATTCCCACCAGAACAGTGACAGGGTGGAGGATGTGTATTGACTATAGAAGATTGAATGATGCCACACGCAAAGATCACTTCCCACTCCCTTTCATTGATCAAATGCTTGAGAGGTTGGCTGGCCATGCTTATTATTGCTTCTTGGATGGCTATTCTGGGTATAATCAGATAGTGGTGGACCCAAAAGACCAAGAAAAGACTTCATTCACATGCCCAGTTGGAGTTTTTGCCTATAGAAGAATGCCATTCGGATTATGCAACGCCCCAGCCACTTTTCAAAGGTGTATGCTTTCTATTTTCTCAGATATGGTTGAAACGTTTTTTGAGGTTTTCATGGATGACTTCTCTGTTTTTGGTGATAATTTCAATACTTGCTTAAACCATCTAACTCTTGTTTTGAAACGGTGCCAAGAAACTAATTTGGTTTTGAATTGGGAGAAGTGCCATTTCATGGTACCTGAGGGGATTGTTCTTGGTCATAAAGTTTCAAGAAGAGGAATAGAGGTTGACAAAGCAAAAGTGGAAATAATAGAAAAACTCCCTCCACCAACTAATGTGAAATCTGTTAGAAGTTTCTTGGGACATGCAGGATTTTATAGAAGGTTCATCAAAGATTTTTCTAAAATAGCCAAACCTTTGAGTAACCTTTTGATGAATGATCAACCTTTTGTTTTTGATAAAAATTGCCAGCATGCTTTTGAAACTTTAAACAGAAACTCACAACAGCACCAATCATCACACCCCCAGATTGGAGCTTGCCATTTGAACTTATGTGTGATGCAAGTGAAATTGCAATTGGTGCTGTACTTGGACAGAAAAAGGGAAACTTGCATCATGTCATATATTATGCAAGTAAAGTATTAAATGAAGCTCAAAAAAATTACACCACAACAGAGAAGGAATTGTTAGCTGTGGTTTATGCATTTGATAAGTTTAGATCGTACTTAATAGGATCTAAAATTGTGGTTTATACTGATCATGCTGCTCTCAAGTATTTGATGTCAAAGCAGGATGCTAAACCAAGGCTTATCAGATGGATTCTACTCTTACAAGAATTTGACATTGAGGTGAAGGACAGGAAAGGCACTGAAAATCTAGTGGCTGATCATTTGTCAAGGCTGCCACCAGATACAATTCAAAAGGCTTCATTACCTGTGAATGAAAGCTTCCCAGATGAACATCTCATGCAAATTCAACAAACACCATGGTTTGCTGATATAGCAAACTATAAAGTAGGGAGAAAGATACCACAAGAATTCACTAAGCAACAAGTGAAAAAACTAATCAATGACGCAAATAAGTTCTTGTGGGATGAACCCTATTTGTTCAGAAGATGCTCTGATGGAATAATCAGGAGATGTATTCCTGAAAGTGAAACAAAAGATATATTATGGCATTGCCATGGCTCAGCTTATGGTGGACACTTTGGTCCAGAAAGAACAGCAGCAAAGATTCTACAAAGTGGTTTCTATTGGCCAACCATCTTCAAAGATGCCAGGGAATTTGTCCATCAATGTAATGAATGCCAAAGAGCAGGAGGACTAACAAAAAGGAATGAGATGCCACAGAACTTCATTTTGGAAGTAGAATTGTTTGATCTATGGGGCATTGATTTCATGGGACCCTTTCCTCCTTCTTATTCATTCAGATATATCTTGGTAGCAGTAGAGTATGTTTCAAAATGGGTGGAAGCCATAGCCACAACTACCTGTGATGTACAAGTGGTTCTTCAATTCTTGAAAAAGCACATCTTTACTAGATATGGAGTACCCAAGGGTCTCATCAGTGATGGTGGTGGCCATTTTTGTAATAACCAAATGGAGAAACTTCTCTACAAATATGGAGTTATTCACAAGGTAGCCACACCATATCATCCCCAAACTAATGGTCAAGCAGAATTAGCAAACAGGGAACTAAAGAAGATCCTAGAAAAAACAGTTGGTAGCACAAGAAAGGATTGGGCTAGGAAGTTGGAAGATGCACTTTGGGCATACAGAACAGCTTTTAAAACTCCTATTGGGAGGTCCCCATTTCAACTGTTATATGGCAAAGCTTGTCATCTCCCTGTAGAGCTTGAGCACAAAGCCTTTTGGGCAACTAAACTTCTAAATTTGGATTCTGAAGCAGCAGGAGAGAAAAGATTGTTGCAGCTGAATGAACTAGATGAGTTTAGGCTAGAAGCCTATGAAAATATCAAGATATACAAGGAGAAAGCTAAGAGATGGCATGATAGGAAGATTTTGAAGAAAGAGTTCAAACCAGGACAACAAGTACTCTTGTATAATTCACGGCTCAAGATATTCCCTGGCAAGCTTAAGTCTAAATGGACTGGTCCATACTTGGTGACTAAAGTCTTTCCTTATGGGAGCATCGAATTACTAGATGAAGCAACAAAGAATCAGTTTACAGCAAATGGTCATAGAGCAAAATTGTACCTAGGGGGGCAATGGAACAAAGAGAAGGAGGTCCAGAACCTGAATCCCTCTTGAAGCAAAAATGAAATATGTCAAGCTAATGACAATAAAAGAGCGCTTGTTGGGAGGCAACCCAACCTTAGGTAGTTTCTTTTCATAGCTTTTCAATAAAAACGTTGAATAATCAGTATGCATTGCAAGGAGTTAAGTTTGGTGTTGCACACCAAACCAATTTGAGGGAGAATGCAAATTTCTAAGTTTGGTGTTCCACCAAAAATATCATTTGAAAACACATTCTCACCTCCTGAATGACTCTAGCTCCAAGCAATCAAACACATTATTCAACTGTTGAATTGTTTTCTAGCTTTTATTTCATTCAACCTTTAGCAAGGATACATGATTACAAATATGGTTAACTTGGTACATCTGAGACAGTGGCAAAACAATTAAGTTTGGTGTTCACACACCAAAATAAATCCTAAAGCCACACTCAATTTATGCTTACTAACCATATAATCAAGGGCTTGAGAAGCAAGCAACTTTGAGGATTATGCAGGACATGAATCAATAATTGAAGAAACTATGCATTTTGACTCAAAGGGAACACAACAGAAGGAGAAAAATCAAAGGGCTGCAATTTCAAAGGTTGTATCTAAATTTAATTCTTGCTGCTGTGTGATGTTTTGAATTTGGAAACCATTGTATATCTTGCTAAAATGTTCATTTAGCTACAAGTGAAATTGTTTGTGAAAATGCCAAGTCTGCATAATGCTTGTATCCATCACTTAGCTTTAAATAGTGCTTTGTTTCCCATATGCTTAAATAAAAGAGTTTGGTTTGAATTGAAAAGTAAAATATCCAATGTTGCATGAGTGTGAATGGAAGTTGGTGGTGGCATATGTGTTTGATTAAATGCATAACTCATGAAATAAGTGTTGCATAATATCATTCTCATTCAATTGTGAGTTAGCTTGCTGTCATAAAAACTCATATCAAGAATGAAATACCCTTGGTAACAAAAACAGAAAGAAAAGGAAGAAAGAAAAAAAAGCCAAAGTGGCAAGAAAAACAAAGAATAAAGGTTGGACACCAATGGCTTGAACCTTAGGACAAATGTCTGTGGTGTTCTTGTACTGAGATCTGCTTGGATGAGTAAATTCTAAGGGGTATTTTGAAACCCGGTCACTTAGATCAACTGATTTGGGATGGCCAATTGAAAATCCACAATAAAGAGCAACTCAGATACAAAGCACTTAGTGATCCAAAGAGATGCTGGGCATCAATGATCCTAGGAAGAATTAGTGAGCTAAGTGTCTGTGGTGGAAAGATGTTGAGCAAAAGAAAAGAAAATAAAGCCAAAGGCTATGCCGCAGCATTTGACACCCAACCTCTAAAAGAACAATAAGCTTGTTAAAGCATTATAAGCCAAGAAGAGTTACCAAGGGAGTAATCAAAAGAAGAGTCTTATAACAGCAAGTTTAGCAAACCTTTGATGCAAAATGTGTATTATGCAGCAGCAACAATAAATGAGTTGTCATTGTCTGCATAAATGCCCCATAGATCAAGTTCTGCTATCTGCATAATAAGGATATGCATTCTTTTCTTATTCATTTCATTTACTCTTAGTTTTGATGCTTGCTTGGGGACAAGCAAGGTTTAAGTTTGGTGTTGTGATGACAAGTCATCATATACCCATTTTTCAAGCTAATTTCACTTGTTTTGTTAGCATTTATGCACTTTCTTGCATCCTAAGTAAGTGATTTGGAGTGAAAATGCATAACTTCTTTAAATCAAGCAACCACCATGAATTTAATGTTAATCATTGAGGTTTGAGCTAATTTTAATTGCATTTTAATTGATTTATAAGCCTCTTGAATTTAGTGATACTTTGAGTGGTTGTTTGGTTTATTATAGGTGAAGAAAAGAAAAGAAAATGAAAAGCGTGGCCGAAGAAGCGTGACACAAGAAAAGGAAAGCGTGGCCAAAGAGGAGAGAAGCGTGCCGCATCACAATGGGGAAGCAACATTGCCCTCCACAAGGGCAGAATGCCCTCTAGGAGGGCAGCATTAGGTGACCAAGCAAGCATAGGCAACTCTGCCCTGCCCACTCCAAGGGCAGAGCACAAAATGGTGCCTTGGAGCCAAGAGAAGCAAACTCTGCCCTGCCCTTGTGGAGAGCAGAATCGGGCATCTCAAGGAAAGAAATCAAGAAAAAAAGGTCACCCATGCATGCCACAAGGTTCGAACAAAGAACCATGAGGAAGCCAAGCCTTGAGACCCACTACCGTGCCAAGAAGCCAAAAAAATAAAATAGCGTGTTTGCACTCTCCCAGGATCGAACCCGAGACGTGAAGGAAGGACCCTGCCCTGCCCTTGGCGCGGGCAGGGCAGCAATTGAACTAGGCGCACCAATTTTGAAATCTGGCGCACCAACTTTGCTTCCTGGCGTACCAATTTCCTCGTCCTGGCAGCATCTGGCGCGCGCGTTCCTTCCCTGGCGCACCAACCCGTTCCTGCCCTGCCCTTGGCGCGGGCAGGGCAGCGTTTAGCGTCCCACGCACCAAACACTCTTCCTGGCGCACCAAATTTCCTTCTGGCAGCACCATCCGCACGCACGCCTCACATCCTGGCGCATCAGCTTTCCCGCCCTGCCCTTGGCGCGGGCAGGGCAGCCTCTGGCGCACCAAACTCGTGCCAGACGCGCATCAACTCGCACCAACACGCAACATGGCCGCACCAATTGCTAGCACCAAGCCTCATTTTTCTGCCCTGCCCTCCACAAGGGCAGGGCAGCCTCCTGGGAGTGAATCTTTTTGGGCCAAAATTCAAATTAAAATTTCTTTTGAACTCATTTCTTCACCAATTCAAAAGCCCATCCAAATCCCATTATCCAAGAATAGAAAGTGTATAAATAGGACTTAGTTTGATGTAATTAGGACTTTTAGCTACCTTTACTTTGAGCTTTGAATTTTTACTCTTATTTTTGAGAGCTTTTGAATTTCCTTTATCTTTGAGCTTTCTTGAGAGACTTGTTCGAGAGCTAAGAGGATCAAGGGAGAATTGAATGATCTCCTTCCTCATTTCCCTTGGGCAATTCTACTCTTCTGTTTTCTGAGTTGTGGGTGTGTGAAATTGGGGAAATTCTGTCCCAATTCCCATTCAAGCTCTTGGCATTTTGTTTTCTGCATAATTGAATTCCAAATCTGTTCTTCTACTGCTTCATCTTTAATTTTCTGCCAATTGCTTAGATAATTTAGATCTGGGAAGGAAATTGGGCTTTAGGCTCTGCTACCTAAGCCCTTGGGATCCTGAGATCACTACTCATTTTGGGTTCTTCTGTGAACCTCTGCTACATTTTATTTCAATTCTGTTTGAATGCTTATTGCTTCTGATTTACTTTCTGCTCAACCATTTACTGCAATTTACTTCTTCTTTGTTTAGATCCTGCAATCCCATTCCTCAATCCCCTTTTATATTCAAGCCATTTATCTTTCTTGCCATTTAAGTTACTGCAATTTAAGTTTCTCGCACTTTAAGTTTCAGTCATTTACTTTCTTGCTCTTTAAGATTCTGCACATTTACAATTCTGTTCTTCAATTTACTGCACTTTTTCCTTCCCCCTTTACATTTAATGTCATTTACTTTCTGTTAAACACAAATCACTCAACTAAAACTTGATTCGCTTGACTAAATCACCCACTAAACTAAAATTGCTCAATCCTTCAATCCCTGTGGGATCGACCTCACTCATGTGAGTTATTATTACTTGATGCGACCCAGTACACTTGCCGGTGAGTTTTGTGTTGGATCGTTTTCCACACATCAACCATGCATCCCACCACGGAAATCACCAAAACCGTTTCCCCCCACCAAACATCACTTTAAATACTTCAACCATATTCATCAAACCTCACTTTCTCCTCACTCATCCTTATACCTCTCCATCACCTCATTTCATCAACCGAATTCACACTCAACTTCCAACTCCACAAATGTTAGTTTTGGACCTAATCTTTACCCAATAACACTCATGATGCACTACATCTCTCAATATAACCGAACCACCCCATCCCCCCTCACCATCATTTTCTAGCTTGTCTAATTTACCTTGTCATCATATATCTCTCCCCATTCACAGACATTTTCTTTATGCTTGAGGACAAGCATTCAACTAAGTTTGGTGTGGGAGATTCAACCCTTGCAAGTGAATCTCAATGGCTTCATCATCAAGGGATAGGAGGGACAAGCAACCCATAGAAGATGAAGGACAAAACACCTTTGATCAAAGAAGATTCAAATCCAAACGCAATGAGCGCATCTTTAGTTGGATGTCAAGCAAAGATGTTGTTCCGGAGTTACCTTTCAAGCTAAGGAAAGAGGAATACTCTGAGATACAAAAAATAATCAGGAAAAGGGGATGGGAGCTTCTCTGTAACCAACCTCAAGAAGTGAGCATGCTTCTCGTCCATGAGTTCTACACTAATGTGATAAGAGAATTTGATGATGAAGAACCATACATGAGTTATGTAAGAGGTGTGACTGTTGATTTTAGTCCGGACACCATCAACAGGGTGCTAAAGGTCAAACCAAAACGGTTCAAACAAGCTAGCTATGAAGAAAGGGTTGAAAATGACCCAAGATATATGGATGTGTTAAGTGACTTATGCAGAGTAGGCACGGATTGGATGTTAGATTCACATGGACAACCACTCAAACTTCGGAGAGGTGATCTCATACCTCAAGCAAAAGGATGGCATGACATAGTGAGGAGATCATTGATCTCCACTTCAAATAATTCCGAAGTGACAGTGAATAGAGCAATAATGATCCACTGCATAATGAAAGGAGGGGAAATCAATGTTGGAGAAATTATAGCCAAGAACATCATTGACATAGCTCAAAAGGTCAAACAGGACAGCTGGCTAGGATATCCTAGTACTATTCTGCGCTTATGTGAAGAAGCTAGAGTGCCTCTGGAAGAATTTGAAGAAACTGATGTGGTCTCTATTGGAAAACCTCTCACCCGAGAAAGGTTGGAATTTGTCACCACAACCCAATTGGAAAGGCAACCTTTAGCAAGAAAGAAGAAAAGGAAAGAAGCAAGACAAGAGGAGGAGCCTCAAGAAATGGAAGAACCCCATACCTTAAACATGAATCAACTCCAAGCCGCTTTGGAAGGAATCTCTGGGCAATATTCACAAATTCAAAGAAGCCAAGAGGAACAAGCTCAGCAACAAAGGGACCTTTGGCAATTGATGGATCAACAAAGAGGGATTCAAGTTCAATGGATGAACCAACAAAATGAATACCAAACACACATGATGGAACTACAACAAGAACAATATGCCAAGATGCATGAAGCCATCAATAATTCAACTGCTGAATATGAAAGAGTCATGGAGAAAGTAATACAAGAACAAGCTCAACTAAGGAAAGAGCAAGCTCAGCAAAGGGAGCTTCTCCATAGGTTGGATGCTAGACATGATACATTTCACAAAGAGTTCAATGAAAGCAGAATGTTCAGGGAAGCCAAGCATAGGACAGACTTGACTATGATATATGCACCCAAGAAAAGCTCAGTTACCTTTGTGGAGCACCCCCATTACTCAACCCACAAATTAAAAGTTTTAATGAAGCTCGCAAGATATTTGAAGAGCAGGAACTTGCAAGGGTGAGATTTAATGCTCAGAGGCTAAAGGAAACAATGATAAGCTCAGGAGTATGGCAAAGAGAAGAGGGGGATTCAACAACAAAACAACAAGGAGAACTAAGAAGGAAAAAGAAAGAAGATCCAAAGGGGGACTCAACAACGAAACAACAAGGAGAGCTGAGAAAGAAAAAGAAAGAAGATCCAAAGGGCAAAGGAAAGCAAGGAGAATCAAGCAAAGAAAAAGGGACATGAAGACTAAAGGTGGTGAAGTTCCTTTGTTTTTCTTTATGCTTTAATAAATAAAGAAGATGTATGTCTGAAATATGGTATACCTTCTAGGATGCATTTTTTTTTTGGCATTTTCTTTTATGTTGCCCATTCCATGCATCACCACTCACAGTTTGGAATGGTTGCTTGTCTTAAGTACTTTTACTTGTCAATGGAATAAAAGATGTAGTTTGAGCAAGAACAGAGAGAATTCTAGCTTAAAAAGAATCATGTTGCCCCATAGAAAAGTGCTAGCATATATACATTTATTGTGAAAGAATCAAGCTCAAGAAATTCAAAAGAATGCTTGCTTATACAAGACTAGTCGGTTAAGGGTCACAAGACTTTATAAGTAAAAGCACAAATAACCTTGACAATAAAGAAAACAGAAAACAAAAATGAAAGGCTAGGCATCAATGACAAAATTTGGATATGTATCTGTGGTGATTGATGTTAGGAGACATACTTGGGCTAGTAAATCCGAGGGGTGCTTCATCACCCGATAACTTGAGTTAACTAACTCGGGATTATCGATTGAAAACTCACAATCAAGAGTAGCTCTATAACAGAACATTTAGCAACCCAAAGAGGTGTTGGACACCACTATCCAAATAAAATTTCACTGTTATATGTCTGTGATTGAATGTGTTAAGGAGAGAGGCTTGAGTTAGTAAATCTTTAAGAGTGTCTCAACACTTAACAACTTGAACCAACTGGTTTGGGATTGTTGATTGAAAGCTTATGCTAAAGAGCCGCCTTAAGACAAAATTTCGAGCTCATTTGAAATAAGAAGGAATATAAAAAAAAGAAAAGCATCAAGTAAAGAATGGTTCAAGGTCATGTGCTACGGTATAGAAAAAAGTCTAGTGAAGTTAACCAATTTAGTATTGAAGCAAGCATTTTAATTGAAAAATTGAATAGCCGTTCAATTACAATAAATTAATGACCACACAAGTGAGGATGACATGCTCAATGAAAAAATACTCTCTGGTAAAACATTCAAGTCTTACATCTTAGATTCTTATGACAAAGTCTTTTATCTTTTGCTTGAGGACAAGCAACGCTTTAAGTTTGGTGTTGTGATGCAATTGCATATTACTATATTAGCTAGTTAGTTTAGTTGGTTTTAGCTTAGTTTCACTCATTTTCTCTAAATAAACAAGTCTTTTTATGAGTTTTGTCTTCATGCATGAGAATACCAAGGAACATGTTGATTTTAGCCAAATTCATGCAAATGATTTAAGGAATACATAAATAATGAGTATGAATGAATCTCATGAAATTAATTGCATGGATTGGTAAGACTTTGAAGCTATTTCCCTTGTTGATGATAGGTGATGAAACAAGAAAGCATGAAGCAAGAATGAAGCAAACTGGGC